>NC_142443.1:28784848-28936363 GCF_059453495.1 Arachis ipaensis
TCACAAATCACAAATACATTCTGTTTTGTGTTGTTGTTTCTTTTTTGAGCTACTTTTCCTATTTCGCACTCTTCCCTGTTACCCACTCAATTGAATTATTTATCAGTTACATTTCTCCTACATTTTACCTTTGGTAATTTGGATGCACATTAGGTGTTTGATATTTGAGTTGCCTACAAGCTAAGGAATAAGTGCATTATCTATAATTCTATGTTTCTTTGATCTTCTTAGCTTATTTTGTTTGTTTGTTTATGTCTACATGTGTTCTGTAAAAATCTTGATTCTCTGAGAAGCTCTTTTGTGATTAAGTGTTTGAGACTATATTTTATATTATTCTGAATTGCATGTTCAATTCTTCTCTTTTGGCTATTTATTTATGATTCTAATTTCCTTAAAGTATGTGTTTACATTTTATATTCCTCTAGTTATGTTGTGTATATAGTGATATTTGATTTCTTTCATCCCATACTTCATCTTGCTTTAGGTGATACTTGTATTTTTTTTTAATATTGTCTCTAGCATAAAGTTAGGTAGCGTTTGTTAGAGAGACAGAGACTGAAAGACTGAGATTGAGAGACAGAGATTAAGAGACAGAGACCAAAATAAATTTCAGTATTCTGTTTGGTGCAAAGTGAGAGACATAAATTGAAACAAGAATAAAACTCTAATTTAATTTGTACAAAGGATAAATTTGGAATTAATTAATTGAAATGAGGGTATTTTAGGTATAAAATGTTATTAAAATTTCAATCTCTGTCACTAAAAATTTCAGTCCTCTGTATCCCTACTTTTTAGAGGTACTGAAATACTGAAATTTTAGGGACAGAGACAGAAATTTTAATACCAATTTCTAAGCCAACAAACATAATACTGTGTTTCAGTCTCTCAGTCTCTGTCCCAGTATCTCAAAACAAACTCTACCAATGTCTTTTAGTTAACTAAGTTCATCTAATATAATAAAAATTAATTATGGCTAATACTATTTCAAATCTTGATTGGACTTGATTCCTAGAAAAATTAGGATGTGTAGCATTATTATTGTGAATAATGGCCTTCATAATTATACCATCTTATTTTGTTTTAGTACTTGGTTTCCCATGTGCTTATGCTGAGCATATTGCAAATTTTTTACATAGGTAATATCAAGTTTACATAAAAAAAAAAAAAAAAAAAAAAAAGAAAAGTGAGTTTGTATTAAGCCACAGTAAATATAAAACTTTGTCTAGTAATGCATAAATCCAAGAATACTGTGAATTATAGGGTAAAAAACCATTATAAGCCAATGCCATCTAAAATTTATGTATATAAGTTAAATCGAAAATGGTTTCAGTAATGCGCCAGAACGTATATTAATATAAATCGAACCAACGTGGTTCGAACTGCATTTGTTAGTAATTCGAACCAGTGCAGTTCGAATTACATGTTGACTGTTGTTAATAAATCGAACCAAGATGGTTCGAACTTCAAGTGCATATAATTCGAACCAGAGTGGTTCGAATTATAGAGAGAGAAAGCTAACAAAATAATTCGAACCAGGATGGTTCGAATTAAACCAACCATAATTCGAGAAAAAATTAATAATTTATTAAAAAAAGTATTAAAAAATTTATTAAAAAAATTTATTAAAAAAATTAATAATTTAAAAATTAAAAAAAAAATATTTTTATTTCATACGTTAAAAAAAAGCTAATAAAATATTTAATTACGAGACTTCTTTAAAATATTAATGAGTTATCAATTCGAATTCCATACAATAATTTTCTGTCCATTTTTAATCGTTCATGAATATTTTTTAATAAATTTTTTTAATAAATTTTTTTAATAAATTTTTTTAAATTATACTACAAAAAATATTTTATCCTATGCAAAATAATTTTAAAAAAATGGCTTAAAAAATGTTAGGAGTACTATAAAAATTTGTAATGTTATAATAACTTAGGTAAATACATGCATGTACTCAAATTTTAAATAAAATACTCTACATAGTCAATAATAATTTAGAAATGAAAGAAAATATTTTATTCCATACAAAATAATTAAAAAATATATTTTATTCTATACAAAATAATTTTAAAAAATGGCTTAAAAGATGTTATGAGTACTATAAAAGTTTGTAATATTCTAGTGATTTAGGTAAATACATGATAAAAATATTTTTTCTTTAATTTCTAAATTATTAGTGACTATGTGGAGTATTTCTTTAATATCTTAAGTCATTAGGACATTACAAATTTTTATAGTACTTCTAACATCTTTTAAGCCATTTTTTAAATTATTTTGCATAGAATAAAATATTTTTTTGTGGTAAAATATAAATAAATTTATTAAAAAATATTCATGAGCTATCAAGAATGGACAGAAGAGTATTGTATAGAATTCGAATTGCTCACCATATAATTTGAATCAGAGTAATTCGAACTTCCCTAGTAATTCGAATCATGTAATATCTCACCATATAATTTAAATAATTTTATTAAAAAATTATCATGAATATTTTTTAATTAATTTATTTAAATTATACCATAAAAAATATTTTATTCTATGCAAAATAATTTAAAAAATGGCTTAAAAGATGTTAGAAGTACTATAAAAATTTGTAATGTCCTAATGACTTAGGACATTAAAGAAATACTCCACATAGTCACTGATAATTTAGAAATTAGAGAAAAAATATTTTTATCCTGTATTTACCTAAATCACTATAATATTACAAACTTTTATAGTACTCATAACATCTTTTAAGCCATTTTTTAAAATTATTTTGTATAGAATAAAATATATTTTTTAATTATTTTGTATGGAATAAAATATTTTCTTTCATTTCTAAATTATTATTGACTATGTAGAGTATTTTATTTAAAATTTGAGTACATGCATGTATTTACCTAAGTTATTATAACATTACAAATTTTTATAGTACTCCTAACATTTTTTAAGCCATTTTTATAAAATTATTTTGCATAGGATAAAATATTTTTTGTAGTATAATTTAAAAAAATTTATTAAAAAATATTCATGAACTATTAAAAATGGACAGAAAATTATTGTATGGAATTCGAATTGATAGCTCATTAATATTTTAAAGAAGTCTCGTAATTAAATATTTTGTTAGCTTTTTTTTAACGTATGAAATAAAAATTTTTTTTTTAAATTTTTAAATTATTAATTTTTTTAATAAATTTTTTAATACTTTTTTTTAATAAATTATTAATTTTTTCTCGAATTATGGTTGGTTTAATTCGAACCATCCTGGTTCGGATTACTTTGTCAGCTTTCTCTCTCTATAATTCGAACCACTCTGGTTCGAATTATATGCACTTGAAATTCGAACCATCTTGGTTCGATTTATTAACAATAGTCAACATGTAATTCGAATTGCACTGGTTCGAATTACTAACAAATGCAGTTCAAACCATGTTGGTTCGATTTATATTAATATACGTTCTGGCGCATTACTGAAACCATTTTCGATTTGGCTTATATACGTAAATTTTAGATGGCATTGGCTTATAATGGTTTTTTGCCCTGAATTATATATAACAAAAGGAGGAAACTTTTTTTTCCTTCCTAAGTTGGAAGTGATGATTCATGGCCTTATATTTGAAATATTCACGGAAGACTATATATCAATGTGCTTCCAAGCCTCGTTGTTTCTGTTTTAAAACTTGAGGAGGGACAAGAAGTTAGATGAACCGTCTAGAAGTCCTTTTGACTTGTAAAATGTTTTTATTTACAGGGTTTGAATGTGTTCACCATTTCTTGCTGCATCACACATGACATGAGTGAAGTTCCTAAAATTCTCATTCAAGCAAAATTGCCATTAAATTTTTGTTGCTCTTGGTTTTAACTTTTAACAAAAAATAACAAGAATATATTTTATTTGTCATTTTACTTAAAACCCCAACAATCCAGCCAATTTATGTTGTTTTCTTTTTTGAAGTATATACTCTCTCTTCCTCTCAAAATAACCAGAAATAATAATATTATTTCTATTTTTGTAATGTTATTTTTTATTAGATTTTTTATATTGTATATTTATATAAATTTATAGAAAAAATGACATTATCAAAATAGAAATAATATTATACTTTTATTATAACTATAATTTTATTTTAATAATATATAAATGATTCCTGTGAGTACAAATTAAGCTCGTATATACACTGATTTTATAAATGTACCCAAAAAAAAAAGTCAGTAACTACTAACTACACAGTTTTGTGAACCAAAGTAAGTAGGAATCTTGATGAAACTAAAATGTGAACGAAGGGATTTGGTATGTCATACTTTTTTTTTTGTTTCTTGGATCTGATAATAAACTCGTATGTCATTCCCATGCTTTGTTGGTGATTTGACCATTTGACCCACTACTACATGTCTTTGTTTTTCAATGATTGAACAAAACTTGCCACCACCGACCAAAAAAAAAAAAAAAAAAAAAACAAGACTTGCCACAAAATGATGCTAAATCTCATTTCAAGTTTTTAGGTTTTTTTTTTTTGCTGCAAAATTTCACCTTTTTGTTTGACTATTTTTTTTCATTCTAAACATAAAAATCTAATCTACTCTTACTGAAAACTAAAAATTCTAATTTTTGTGTTAATTTTTTTATTAGATCATTAATTAAAAAAAATTATTTCCTATTACCAATGATATTCTTTCTTATTTATATCATAAATTTATATTATTTTTTTATAATATTTTTTTAATATTCTCTTATGCATATTATTATTATTTTTATATAGTTCTTATATTTTTTATCTATATGAATTTTTTACCACTCTTGTTATTTTTTTTTGTATAGAATTTTTTTTGCTTTATATTAAATTTCTATTAATCTATATGAATTTTTTACCACTTTTGTTATTTTTTTTGTATAGGATTTTTTTTGCTTTATATTAAAATTCTATTAATCTCGTTAGAAAGATTAAATTAAATAAAAAGTTAAAATAAAAGTAAAACTAAAAAAGTATCCAAAATACTAAAAGAAGTCTTAGAATTTATTTAAATAAATTAATAAGATAATATAAAATAATTATTTAGATCGTATCTTTTGAGTAATTTTTTATTTTAAAGTGATTTTGAGTAGGGGTATTTAGGCCAATAAGTCTTAGCACTGTAGTTTATAAAATTATTTTAAAGATAATTGTTCACAGATTGCAACCAGTTATGCACAAGGTTATTAGTGACTCACAAAGTGTTTTTATAAAAAGAAGACTCATTAGTGACAATATTTTGATAGCCCACGAATTTATGCACTCTCTGAAGAATAAAAGATATGGAAATTATGAATTTGCTTTGAAACTTGATATGAGCAAGGCGTATGACCGAGTTGAATGGAATTTTGTCTGGACCATGATGGAGAAACTGGGTTTTTGTAAAAAGTGGGTGGATTGGATTAAGGAATTGGTGACTACGGTTTCCTACTCTGTTACTGTGGATGGTGCACCTCATGGTTATTTTAGACCATGTAGAGGATTGCGACAAGGCGATCCTCTTTCCCCCTATCTCTTTTTATTCTGTGTAGAGGGTCTATCCTATCTGCTCCATAGAGGAGAACAGAGCCTAGAATTTTCTGGGTTGAGACTAAATCGCAGATGTCCTAAAGTCAGCCACTTATTTTTTGCAGATGATTCAATTTTGTTCAGTAAGGCTACGGTCAAGGACTGCCAGAGTTTACTCAGGGTCTTAAGTAACTATGAAGAGATTAGTGGACAAACAGTTAACTTTGACAAATCTTCAATCTTTTTTAGCAGAAACACGCCCACCCAAACCCGAGATATGTTGTCTGAATTACTACACGTTCCATACATGGGTAACCAGAATAGATACTTGGGCTTGCCGGCTATAGTGCAGAGGTAAAAAAAATCCACCTTTAATTACATCAAGGATAAAGTGCTACAGAAACTGCAACATTGGAAACGGACTCTACTATCATCGAGTGGAAGGGAGGTCCTTATTAAGGCGGTGGCTACAGCAATGCCTATTTACACTCTCAGTTGCTTTAAACTCCCAGAGACACTAATAGAAGACGTACAAAGAGCCATATTGCAGTTTTGGTGGGGCAAAAAAAGATCGGAAAGGAGGATGCAATGGATTGGGTGGAGAATTACTTGTAGGTCCAAGAGCCAAAGGGGTCTTAATTTCAAAGATCTTAAAGCTTTCAACCTTGCAATGCTAGCCAAACAAGGATGGCGACTACTTACAAAAACAAATTTTCTAATCTTTAGAGTGTACCGAAGTAAATATTTCAAAGACTCCAATTTTCTCCGCGTAGAAGTTGGAATCAACCCTTCCTGGGGATGGAGGAGCATAGTAGAGGGCAGAAAAGTTCTGGAAAAAGGTATCCTATGGAGGGTAGGCACCGGTTCAGATATCAGAATAAGAGAAGATTCATGGGTTCGTGATTATCTGGCTATTACTCTTAATACAGAGACTAATTCAGAACACAATCCTACATGGGTTTCAGACCTACTTTTACCAACCAAATCATGGAATCAGATATTAATACAAGAACTATTCAGACCAGATATTGCAGAGGCAATCATAAACACTGAAATCCAACAAGGTGATGATGAGGTTACCTGGCTAAAGGAGAAAAATGGATGCTATTCAGTAGCGTCTGGGTACTAGCTAGCATTCCAATTCTTCCACCCCCCACTAGAGTTTCTGCCAGAACAGTGTCAAAATAAGCAATTATGGTCTGATATTTGGAGCATCAAATGCCAACCCAAGATAAAAAAATTTTCTTTATACACAAGGCCTACCTATTCAACAAAGGCTAAGTGAAAAACTTCCATCAGTGAGTCCATTATGTCAGCGATGCAACAGGTTTCCTGAAACGGTTGCACATTGCCTCTGGATGTGCACCGACGCTATTGAGGCCTGGAGAATCACTAATCTACCTGTTCTAGCTTTAATTGAAGAACCATGGATTTAGTGGAGTGAGCTTGACAAAAAATATGAAATTTGTGAGCAATGCGACGAAGAAGAAAGAATTCGCAGCAAATGTATTATGACAGATTTGGATTACCCGGAACGAGAAGCTATTCGAGAATAAGAGACGCCATCCTCTTCAGTTGGTTGATGCTGCTCGCCACGCCATGGGAGAAGACCGACACCGTTCTTGACATTTCTTCCTGGAGATCTCCTTCACTTTTATTCACTTTACTTTTTGATTTTCTCTCTTCTATTGAATTATGTATTATGGCTAAAGTTAGATCGTTCCAACCTTTCTCTTGTTATGCTGTCCTTTTTTGGACCACTCATTTTTATTTAATGAAATGAATTTTATCTTGAAAAAAAAAGTAGGGGTATTCAAATCCAAACCGATCCAAATTAAACCGCTCATCCAATCCAATCCAAACCAAAATTCGATTAAAACCGCACTAATTCGGATTTGATTGGATTCTATTTTTTACAAACCACTGGATCGGATCGGATTTCGGATCTACTTTTCATAATCGATCCAATCCAATCCAAACCGCACAATGTACTATACTATTATTATTTTATTATTATATTTACAATTATACTTATAACATGTTCAATTTGTTATACATTTTTATATTATTCAGTATTATTATTATTTAATAAATATTTTATGTTCAAAATGTTATTTATTTATTTATTTTAACTAACCTATAATTTTATTTCTATTGTTATGTTATCGTTGGTTTTTAAAAATATTGTTGAGACTTGTTATGTTATTGTTGATTATTTAAAATTTGGTGTTAAGACTTGTTATATGTATTTAATTTTTTTAATTTACAAAATCGCAAATTCAATCAAATCCAAACGGCTTGAAATTGGATCGGATCGGATCGAATTTTTTTTAAAGTCATCTAATCCAAACCGCACTACAAGCAAAATTAGTGTTCGAATCGGATGAATTTTTGACTCAAAACCGACCCGAACCGCACCGCGAACACCCCTAATTTTGAGTAATATAATCAAAATAATATTTAATTTACTACAATTTATTTTAATATAAAAATTATTAAATATAAATAATATTAATACTAACTCACTCTTAATCAAAATTAATATATAAAATTATTTTTATATAAACTCTTATTTATAAATTTTAATCCAAACAAACATTGTGTTCTCTCTTACTTTGGGAAGGAGGAACACTATTTCAGGTACAAATTTGCATACAAAGTTTCAATTTCCAAACCCAAGAATAAGAATATCCTAAATTCCATACCATATATAAGAAGAGACCATCAATGAACTGATACCGTACAAGTTATAAAGCGCAAACACTTTTTTTTTTAATTGTGGTATTTGTATCTTGAATACATTTCAAATACATACTTATCAATATTTGTTGTGTCATGCGTGTCTTTTATCCAACTGTATTTTAATAAAAAATAAATTTTTTTTAGATATATTTAGACATACTTAAATATCATCATGTATTAATATATTCAATCTTATTTTTAATATATATTTTTAAATAAGTTTAAAAATAATATATATTAATTATTATAATAAAAAATATTTTAAATATTTTAAATAATTAAAAAATATTAAAAATAATAAAAAATTAATTTATATTTTAATATAAAAATATAAAAATATCATTATAATTTATTTAAAAAATATTTTATATTTTATATATATATCGAATATTATAAAAATTATAAATTGATGTCCATGTATTTTATATTGTGTTTGTCCTAAATTTATATCTGTATTTATATATCATAGAGTACAAGATATTGAAATATAAATACTGAAATTAACTAAAGAAGAAGAAGAAAGTGAAAGTGAAAAAACAAAAAGAAAAGAGTCGCCCTTAAAATTAATAATAATAACAACTATTCTTGCACTATTTAATTTCCATAGTCAACAATCTTTTAGGTGATTACTCTAATTAATAAAAGACAATTGTTTTTCTTTGGATATAAAGGGGTGATAATAATTATCTCTTGCATTTATATGTGCGGTAAAATACTGCTAAAGGATAAAGCAATGTGCCAGACCACATAAAACAAATAAAACAATAAAATAGGATTTATAGATGAAGGTCTCAATAACATTTGTTAAGAAAGTTAAGGTATAAAGTGATAAAATAAGCTGTTTTTTTTAGAGAAAATTTTATTCCTATTCTTTTAGAGAGGTTAAAATAATATTTTTTTTTATTTATAAAATATACTTTTTTTTTATAACTTTAAAAAAATTTTTTTTTAATCAATTTTAAAATTTTTTTAATCTATTTTACTTACCAAAATATCCTTTAATAAATTATTTTTTTAAGATTCTCTTCAATAATTTTTTAATTATTAAATTGTGAATTTACTAAAATTTTTGTTAACAATTATTTTTATATTTTATATTAATTTTTCGATATCAATATATATTATTTTAACATTAAATAAAAAAATCTTATCCCTATTAATATGTATAACAATTAATATATATTGATATCGAAAAATAATCTTACCAAGATTTTTTTTATTTAATGTTAAAATAGTATATATTGATATCGAAAAATTAATAGTAAAATATAACTATAATTGTTATAAAAATTTTGGTAAAGTCACAATTTAATAATTAAAAAACTATTGAAGGGTATCTTAGAAAAAATAATTTAATTATTAAATTTTAAAAAAATATTTTGGTAAAAATATAATTTAATCAATAAAAAATAATTTATTAAAGGATATTTTGGTAAGCAAAATTTAATGACAACAAAATAAAATTTTTGCTAAAGAATATTTTTATAAAAAATAATTTATTTTTTCTTGAAAAATAGATAAAGTTAACATTAGTTAACACAAAAAATTTAAAATGGATTAAAGAGGAAATTTTTTAAAAGTTATAAAAGAAGAAAATATACATTTTACAAATAGAAGAGAGAAGAGTATCATTTTAATATCTTTAAAAAGATGGGTGTGAAATTTTCTCTTTTTTTTAATTGTTGACTTTTGCGCAAATATTTATTTTCCATGAATACATATTAAATAGTAGTTACTATTAGTCACTTATTAATTATTATTGGATTATAGATTGACCTCTTAATTTTAATAATACAGTGAAAAAAAAATACAGAGTACCTTTATGGAGTTATGCATAGTAATTGATCAATGGCCAAATAAAAAACAAAAATGCTCTATCAATATTATAAATTAAGTATTTATTCGTATAGATTTATATGTACTTTTTTTTTTATTTTTATAGATTGATCAAACTATTAATCAACACAATGATATTATTACATAGATGGTGTGAATAATCATTTAAAAAAAATAGGCATAATTAAATAATTTTATAAAATATTTTATATTATTAATATATTAAAATTAAATTTTAATAAAATAATCAAAAAGTTCATTAGCACGAAAAAACTAACTATCTATGCAAATTTTTTTGTATTTTTATTTGTGTTTCTATTATAAATTTGAATTCGGTTTTATTATATTATTTATAAAATTTAATTATAAATTTGAATCAAGTTTAATTATATTGCTTATAAAACTTAAGAAATTAGATTATAAATGTGAATGTAGGACTATTTGGTAGTTCTATATAAATGATTAATTAATTGATAGTTGAATTTTATTATTCATATAATAAAATTGCAAATTAAATGTGCATGAGCTATTTTTTTTTTTTTCATTTCTTTTAGGGGATCTAAGTTTAAATTATTTTAATATTTTAACACACACTCGTATCGATGTGAAGTGAGTGCCTACTTAAAAAAAAAGTAATTCAAAAATTAATGTCTATTTAAAAAATCAGTGGCATAACATTTTTTTTTTCAATTATACACTTAGGACTTATTTAAGTGAGTTTTTAAGAAAAGATTTTTTTAAATTATTTTTTTAAAAGATTTTATAAAATAAAAATAATTTTATATTTAGATAACTCATGTAAAAAAATTTTTTTATTTATCAATTTTATATTTGTGTATAACCATATAAAAGTATTTATTTATTTATTTATTACGTGAAAAATATTTTTTAAGAAAAAAATATTTTAAAAAAAATATAAATTACAACTTCTCAAAATTTTTTTTTTCAATTTTATTAGTACTTTTACTTTTATTATTAGAATTTACCAAACACGCTAAAAAATAAAAAAATTTTTTTTTTTCATTGAAAAAGATATTTTTTTATCAACTTAAGACTTATTTGGGTGATTTTCTAAAAAAAGATCTTATAAAAAAGATCTTATAAAACGATAAAAGTAATTTTAAGTTTGAATAACTCATATTAAAAAAAATTTATTTATCAATTATGTTTAGATATAAATATATAAAAGTATTTTTTTTGTTTGTTTATTACGTGAAAAATAATTTTTTAAAAAAATATTTTAAAAAATAATGTAAATTGTAATTTTTTAAAAAAAGATATTTTTTTTATTATTTTTATTTTTACTATTAAAATTTATCAAATACTTTAAAAATAAAATTTTTATTGAATTTTTTTATTAATTTAATAATAATCAAACAAATATTTAATAGCGTCTAAACAAAAACACAGTGAACTAATGAATAAAGAAGGATAAAAATAGTAAAATAATTCAAAAAGAAGTAATTAATGCTATTAGACTATTAATCCGCTTTTTAACTTATCCTCTAATTAAAAGAATTTTGGTTTCAAATTTTAGAAATAATAACATATAATTAAGAATAATTTTTTTTTTGGTGACTATAATTAAGAATAATTTGTAACTCAATTTTTAATTTCTACAACTTCAATGTATTTTTAATAATTTTTTTAATCGACATAAAATATCAAAAGTATACACTTATTTTAAAAATGAAATTGTAACCAAAAAAAAATAAAAAAATAAATTGGTAACTAATAGCCATACTGCTTAGAACTTTGAAGCCATAAAAAGTGATTTGACAATTCCCATCTCATCTCAGTTAATAATAATTTTGAAGAAGTAAATGAATCTTGATTCTTGAATCCCCAGCAATTTTTACACACAGCTAAAAAAAAAAAAAAAAAAAACAGAAGCGTCACGCTCACACACTACCCTCTTCTCTCGTGCCCCTTCCTCTTCTTCTCTTCTCTTCTGAACGAAACAAAATAAATAAAACTCCTTAGGGTTCCTCTGTTCTTCTTCTTCGCCCCAAAAAAACCACGCTACGCGAAAACCAAAATTAGGGCACAGATTGAAAAACCACATATATACCTACCATTATTCGCCATTGCAGAAGCTCAAATCCCTCGGCATTCTCAACAACCCTCATTTTCCTTTTTCGCTCTCTAAACAGAGCTCAGAGGACCTTCTCGCATGGCGAAAACGAGACCAGGGAAAAGAGACTTGGACTCGTACACCATCAGAGGCACCAACAAGATCGTAAGAGGTAACCAAGAAAAAAAAAATCTCTACCCTTTCACCTACCTAGTAGCGTTAACTCTTTCAAAATCGTTCCTTTTAGGGGTTAGACTCAACTGAACGGTACAATATAGTCTTGGTATTTCTTCGATTGCTGAAAGGTTTCGATTTTTGTATCTCTTTTTATTTATTATGTTTTTGTTTTTTGTGTGTGCTTCGTTTTCGTTTTGTTAGTTGGTGACTGCGTTTTGATGCGTCCTTCGGACACATCGAAGCCACCGTACGTGGCGAGAGTGGAGAAGATCGAGTCCGATAGTAGGAACAACGTGAAGGTTCGTGTGAGATGGTACTATAGGCCTGAAGAGTCCATTGGTGGAAGGAGACAGTTCCATGGGGCAAAGGAGCTTTTCTTATCTGATCATTATGACATTCAGAGTGCTCACACCATTGAAGGGAAGTGTGTTGTTCACTCCTTCAAGAACTACACAAAGCTTGAGAATGTGGGTGCCGAAGATTACTACTGTAGGTTCGAGTACAAGGCTGCTACTGGAGCTTTTACACCCGACCGCGTCGCTGTGTGAGTTTTTGTTTCATTATTGGAGATTGGTGGTGATGGTGTCTTTTTAGTGTTTGAAATGTGGGGGGTTTGTGTTGTTGATTTTGTTTTTTTGTGTGTTTTGTAGGTATTGCAAGTGTGAGATGCCTTATAACCCGGATGACCTCATGGTGCAGTGTGAGGGATGCAAGGATTGGTAAAACAAGTGTATTTGGCTTTACTTTGTTTATTTTTCACTCAATTTGTGTGTGTTTGTATTTTGTCACTTTTTGATTCTAATTTGTGGATGAGTTGTTATTTCGGCTTGGATTTAAGACTAGCACCTGCAGAGGCAGTCTAAAGTTTGTTGACCATAAACGGAAAGGAGAACGATTGAGAGAATAGAAAGACTTCAAGAAGCATATGGATATGTTTTTGCTAAGTTTTATGAACTAGTTAAGTTTTTGTTATCTAAACTCTGCCTTGGCCTGAGCACCGATTCTGCATGTTATTCTTGACAACTGCTTCTATTTGCCAAGAGGAATTAAAAAAGATAGAAATAAGTGCAGAAAATACGGAAGACATAAGGGATTTATTGGGTTTGTCAAGTAGCTGCTCTTGCTAAACAATTTGAAAATTCAACAGCACATGCATTTTGGAGGGACTTTTAAACTGCTGATATCCTACTGCAGCCATTCCTTTGGCATAAATTTGCAATCTTGGATTTGTAATATCGTTTCTTCAATGTATTTATTTTTGGTAGCTTTTTCTTCAATGTATGTATGTCAGCTTATATATTCGAATATATAATTGTTAACATTTTATGCATCTGGCTCTGACCTAATTTGGATCACATTCTCAAATTGATTGTTAAAATTTTAACAATGCCCCAGAAACTACTCAACCTTAAATATTTTGAAAGAATCATATTTCAATTTTATGAGTTTGTTGTAGGTACCATCCTGCATGTGTGGGAATGACTATTGAAGAAGCAAAGAAGTTGGATCACTTTGTATGTTCTGAATGTTCATCTGATGATGACATGAAGAAACCCCAGGCTACATTTCCAGTGTCACCAGGATCTGATGGCAAGGTGAGATTTTTTTATTCTTTTTCCTACGAAGTTTCAATGCACTCTTACTTTTGTTCCTATTAATTTTTTCCCCAGCACATTTATGAGACATACTATTCCCACAATAGAGGGGGTAGGTAATGGGCACATGATAGACAGTGTTTGGAGAGTGATGCTATAGTGTGTTATTTTCGTCCAAAAAGATGGATGTATTCTTTGAAGCTAGGCTTGAAATTGGCAATGTTATGTTGCAGTTTGTGTGTATATTGGTTAGCATGGAAGAATGCTTGTTTAGAAAGTGAAATTCCATGTACGGGTGATATAATTGAGACATAAAAAATTAACAGACTGCAGACTATGTCATATGCTAATAAGAGTTTTATTTATTTATTTGATGGTATGTGTTAATTGTTTTTCTTGTCTGACAATCAATGAAGACTAGCATTTACTTTTAATATGTATTTGTATTTGAAAGGATTAATTGCTGAAATTATTGTTTTCATGTAAATATCTTTGAATAATGTTCCTTAACTTGGTTAACTTGTGCTGGTGAAGTAGCTTCTCCTCAAGCTCGTACTTTTATCTTTGTTCCAGTTATGAGCATGAAGTTATTGAAAGTTGTAATCTCAATCATTTTCTATATTTTTTTGGTACCGCTGTATATAATCATATGGAGGGATTCTTGGTCTGGATGGGTTTATATAAAAGATGCAAGTACACATTTTAGTTCTAACTGTTTTTAGTTGTGCTTTGGGGTATTTATGAAATAAGGATTGCACTTATAAAAACTTGTCATCCATGTTCATCTGTATTCATCTGTGTAACTTCTGTAGAAAATTTAGTTCTACTTGTTGAATTGGCTTAATTTTCCTATGCTTTTTTCATACATAGTCTTCTTATGAATGTTGTGTAGGACTTTTCTTTTTCTCCTTTTCAGACAAAAATATCCCCTCCGTTTCAAAACAAATGTCATTTATGACAAAATTAGTACATTGGAAAATTAATGTTTCAGGATGTAATTGTGTCTAAATATGTTAATTTTTCCCTTTACCGATTTAGTTAAAATGACATTTACTTTCAAAACGTATGGAGTATTTATTTTATGGTGTGGGGTTTTGTAAAGATTTCTGGAGATATCCAATATGTAGTGTCCACTTGGTTTCTGATTGATTTTCGTTTTGGTTAAATGTATTGTGCAAAGTGTGACCTGTTTTATTGTAGCTGTCATCCTCATTATAATAGGGGATGGATACTGTTGTCTGTTTACACAGCAACACAACTGATTAGTTTTCTTTTTTTCTTTTTTTTTTGTTTTTTTTTTTTGGGGGGGGGGGGGTGTGGGGATTCGTGGCCATGTTAGAACTGGAAAAAATAATTATATGGTGAATTGATAGCTTGTATTTTCTTGTCTGAGCATGTTCTCATTGGTTACATCGCGTTTCACATTGTCCCATATTTTGCTTTTTATGATGACAGATGAATGAATATTTTCAGGTGGAGCCGAAGCGACGGAAGAGATGACCATCAAGGTAGAGGATTTAGCGTGAGACGTGGCTTTTGCTGAACTTTGGCTGTGGTTTGTGTGGTAGTAGTTGGTGTGTTTGTACAGCTTCGACCAGAGGCTATAAAACATTTGATGTATTTGACTCAGCTTATGTATCTATTGGTGCTAGTTTTATGACTTATCAGTTTCTCCTTTTGCTGTCCAGAAAGAGTTAGCTCCGGTCTCAAGTGTTAATGTCTCTGAGATAACATCAAAACCTCAAACTATGGAGTAAAAAGAAATTATCATTAGTTTTCTAAAATCTTGGTTCATTATATGTATAATTCTAGGCTATTGTGTTTCTGGTAACTATGGTTGGATGGGAAAAGTACTTTCCTTTGTTTCTTTCCACTGGAACTGGGTAATTGTGTTCACATTGTTTATCTATAAATATTTGAATGATTAGTGTGGTTGGTTGAAACTGCTAGGTACTTCAAAAATTATCAAGTTTCAGTTTATATATGGGAACTTAAGAGATGGTTGAACTGGGGTTTAGTGGATGCTTGATAGTGATGGTTTAGGGAGAAAAATTAAAAAAGATTGACTATATTTGATTGGGAATTTGTTATATATTATCCACCATAACAGGCCATTTGCATTGTGAGTGGAGTTTTGGAGCGAAAATGAGAGAAAAAAAAAAGACTTAAATAATATTATGGGTTTTATGCTCTGATGCACGGAAAAGACATAATATGGGGGATACGAGGGCACACGAGTTATATATATTATATATAATGATATTTTGTTATTTTATTAATATTAAAATATATTTTTAATAATTTTTAATATTTTTTAATTATATAAAGTATTTAAAGTATTTTTTATTTTAATAAATAATAATATATATTATTTTTAAATTTATTTTAAGAATATATGATAAGAATAAGATTATATATGTTAATATGCAATAATATTTAAGTATGTCTAAATGTGTTTAGAGAAGAATTTTTTATTTTTTATTATGAAGGTTGGATATAGCAAACACTCATGTCGAATGAATGTTAATAAATATTATGTCCGAAATATATCTGACATATAGTTAGAATAACTCAGCGAAGTATGCTAGTAGGTTTTATGTTTTAAATTATTCTTTTTCCTTTTGTATTTCTAGTATACAATCAAACATACATAAAATGTTGCTCCTTAAAAAGAAAAAGAAAATTTTAAACATTGTTTAGCCAAATAAATGTGACTTGTCGTAATTTTTCTTTTAAAAATTGTAATTTATGATTTTTGAAGATGATGTAGCGGATCTTATTTTTGTTATTCAAGATTTTTAATGAGGATGTAGCGCTCTTTATAATGTTATTTCATGCATAATTTTTTTATTATATATTTGTACAAATTTGTAAAAAAAAAAAAAAAACTATTATCAAAATAACGATGACAATATCCATTCTCTTATTTTTAAGATGTGAAATAATAATTGATGCGAGATTAGTCAAAAGGACAAGTTCTTTAATCTCATAGATAGTTGCCTACGACTACGAGTGATTTGTTTTTCAATAAAAAGACCAAAACATGAGAAGAGACCAATTCAAATATCTCAATTCTCATTAAACAATTATTTTGAATCAAACGCAATAAAAATGTTTCATAAGTTTAGTTTTATCTTTTGATTTTTCACATACATTTGTTATTTTCTTATATTTTCTAAAATTTTTTATATTTTTTTTATACACGGATTAATTTAATTAGGTTAATGCATTCAATACTTTTAACGTATGCTTGCATCCGTTAATCTTGAGGCATAGAGACAACAGGAAGAGAGAAAGAGTGCCATGCATGCACGCCTGACGTAAAATGAACAATCCTAATAATCATCATCATCATGATGGTCATCATCTTGCATGATCATTATAAGGAAGCAACTAATGTGTAACGTTGAAAAATAAATCCTAATTGTCTCGTATAATTTATATCTTGCTTCAAAATAAAAGGTTATGGTCACAGCTACCACGTGTTATAGATAAAAGAAAATGCATACCTATATTTGGTGACTGATGGTATATATTACTACCATACAACTTAATCAGCAGGGAAAAATCTCCCACCACACCATTATCATCATCATTATTACCAGGTAGGTTTCCTTTGACTTTTTCGCACACCACCACTTAATCCCAAAGAAAATATTTGTACTATTATTAACTTATGTTACCGTTGAAAAATATCATATGCATATGCTAGCTCAACATATTCATTTTATCATTATTCAAAACTAGACTTCTCCTTTAATGTAAAATAGAAAAAAGATCTTTTAAAATAACAATATTAGTTAAAAAAAGTCCTAGCTCAGCATATTTTGTAATTTGTAGCTATTAATTAGTTATTATTAGTATTTTTAATGATGTGATATTACATTTAATGATGTAGAATTATTTACTTTTCTTTTGATGATTAAGTGCTGACCAAATTTTAATAAAAATACTAGTTCGTTAGACTTTTTCTTAGTAAAATAATAAAATAATATTTTAATTACTTTTAAATTTGTAATATTTATTATTTATGAGCTTCACTATCTTAATCCAAAAGTAATTTATAGTGTAAATTAACTCACTTTCTTTTTTAAAATGACTACATAACTTTAGAAGAACCGAATCCCTAAATAATATTCTAGCCAGCTATACCCACTAGACATGTATGATTATGAACACTACACACACTGGTACAGTTCTTGCGTGCATGAAAAGCATGATGCACATGCAAACAAAGCACGTAAGTTGTTTTCCATATGCTGAGTGCGTTTGTTATATTTATATCCACCCTTATTATTCCAGTTTTTGGGGATATATATACCGCAGCTTTTTTCGGGTGCAAAATTAAATAACTTGGTGATAGAACTATGTACTCTCTATTTGTTTTATCTACTTGTTATCTGTTTAAGTTTCGAAATTGAATTTGACACTAACAACTTTGCAATGCAAAATTATATGATATGATTTATTTCAAAAATGTTTGGGAGCTATATAAATAAACTTAAAATCATCCAAAGTGTTTTTGTTTTGTGTTTACTAATTACGGTTAAAATAATTAAATAATATTAAATATAATAATTATGTAATTATAATTGTTTTACAGAATAAATTCTTGTTAATAATTAACTTAGTTCAAATCAAATCGATTAGTTTTGAGAAACAACACAAAGATAAAACATATTTATAGAATTTTATTTATAAAAATGTTATTTATATATTAAATTTAACTATTAAAATAATTATTATATTTATGTATAAATATATATGTTGTTAAAGTTATTTTTAGTAATATATATTTTATAGAGGAGTGTTAGGGAGCTACGAGATTTTGTAATTTGTAGTAATTAATTAGTCATCATTAATATTTTTAATGGTGTGAGGTTATATCTAATAGTATGAGATTATTTATTTTTTTTACTGGTTAAATACTGGCCAAATTTTAATAAAAATAATGGTTCCTTAAAATTTTTTTATTTTATATTAATAATTAATTTTAATGTCTGATTTTATTGTACATGTGCACTTAACATAGTTGGTTAATTTAGTACCTTTTAAAATAGATAACAAAAGAGAAGAGAAGCAAAGAAGAAATAGAGAAGATATATAGGGATGAAATGATAATTTTAAATATTTAATATATAACCGCAGCTTTGTTCTTACGAATTTACCATTATGATGAATGCTTTGATTTGTAGGTGGGATTAATTTGAGGTTTTATTTTCAATGTATTTTTCCTAAAGAAAGTGTGTAAGAGATAAGGAAAGCAGTTAGCATCTCATCCTAACTAATAAGAAAAGCACAACAGTATAACTACCGTAACAGAAAATAAAGTAGTTAATGCAGTTATTTCCTAAAACAGAATTGTAATTGAGTAGCTGATGAAAATCATGAGGATGCATATAGCATAGGCACTATGAGGCATAAAATCCAAGTTTACTTGAAAGGTTGTTATGATTCATCTCCCGATTATGATACTAGTTTGGCCTTTTACAAGCCTACTAATACCAGGAGATAGGTAGAATTTTTAACTAGAGATTCATTTGAAGATGCTATGTTTTTCTCACAGAAGCAATATAAAAAAGTCGTCAAGTACCGTCGGATTTATTGACAATTTTTTAGATAAATTCGACGGTAACAAATTTATTGTTAGATTTAACGGTGGAATAAATATGACGGTATAAATTTTACCAGAAAATATTTATCGGCGGATTTTAGAGTTTGACGCTAATTTTCGTCGAATTTAGTGACAGAATATATAACATAATCTGTTAAAAGTTACCGTCGGATAAATCCGACTGTAACGTTGGTGCCATATTATAAGTATCTGCGCTATTTTACCGTCGGATTAATTCGACGGAAATACTGACAGAAAGTTTTATGAATTTTTTTTTTCTAAAAAATACTATCAATAAAATTTTGATAGTAATGTCGACGGAAGTTTTTTTTTTTTTTTAAAATAGTCATTTTCCGTCCATTTTTATCGTTAATATGTAACAAGCATAATTGAAACAGTGCTTTAAACATGAAGTGAAATATCAAGCATACAACGTAAAATTACGAAATGATAGTAATTGATATATCTGAAACAATGTTAATTACATTACATGCTTCTCAAAGTTTGGTAAAGAAATATACATATCATAGAACTATATTTACATGAACCATATTCAGATTCATCATCTTCTTCCTCTGATTCACCGTCCTCGTCTTCTGAGATAGTTTCCTGATCATCGAACTCGTCTTCCTCTTCTTTGTCCACATCGACCTCTTCTTCTTCTTGAAGATCATCGTCCTGTTGTCCATTGAGGACGAGCTAAGGGTAATCACCTCACCGATATCAAACACCGTTTTCGAAGGAGTTGTGTCATCAATCTGGCAAGGTTCTTGACCTTCTGTCCTATCATCAAACTCAATCCGGCCTCTTGCCTTTATCTTAACCACAACAACCCAACTAGACTTGCATGAATCCGGATAAGGGAAAAAGTACACCTATCGTATATTTTGAGGTAGAATAAAGGGATCGTAGTACCTATATTTCATGGTTACATTAACTTTAGTGATATCGTAGTCCTTGTGCTTTCGTGTTCTTTGTCGCGAACTTGGATCATACCATTCACATTTAAACACGCACACCTTGTACGTAGTGCGACAGAAATACTCTAATTCAATTATGTTGTGTAACACACCAAACCAATTAGAGTGACCCCTGCTTGAATCTCCACGAACCCAAACTTCAGTGTTATCTGTTTTCTTTCCAATCGACCACTGTAAGGTATGGAACTGATATCCATTAATAGTGTACATCGAGTAGCTAGTGCCCTTATTCATTGATCCCCGACTAAGTGCAACTAGTTCCGAATCCGTTGTGTCAGTTAGCTGCACGCTGATGTATTCTCTAAACCAACGTGGAAAGTTGTTCAATGAGGTATTAGGATTTGCCTCTTGGAATAACCTATATGATGGAATAGGATAAAGAAGTTTTGATTAGATTAAGAAGTTAGAATGTTACTGATTGTAATACTCACATGAGGTACGGTGAAATCTGGTCACAGTTAAGCAGCACATGCAGATGCACAATATCGATTTTCTTCTGCTCTAACCAATAGTCACTGTCCATACCCATTGTAGCTCATTTCGGAGCAAAGATTGGGTATGCTGTTCCACCCGACGATGATTCTCCCCTCTCATCGTTCCTTGCAACCCTTGTTCTACGTAACTCAACATGAGTTTGAAAATAGAATTAGCAAAATGTGGATGTTTGCTTAGCTAGGAATGCTTCGCAGATGTTGCCCTCAATTCGAGCCTTATTCTTCACGATATGCTTGAATGAACCAATCATCCTTCAAACGGGTAAATCCACCAAAATTGGACCAGCCCACATAGTAGTGCTTTGAATGGTAGGTGGACTGCTAAGTGTTCCATAACGTCAAAAAAGGATGAAAAGAATATCCTCTATAGCTTACAAAGTATTATGCGTATGTTCTTGTCTATGACTGTGAGATCATTAATGCTAAGTTTGGTTGCACATAACTCCCTAAAGAATTCACTTATTTTGTGAGAGGTTTCCACATAGTAATGCAGAAGTTGCACATAACGTGACCAGAAGCAAAGACTCTAAGAAAACGTGACAATCGTGGATCTTCAACTTAGCAAGCCTACCTTGTGACTTGTTTACACACCTGTTCAAGTAAGAGGCGTAACCATCACGAAACCTCAATCCCCTAATCCACCTACAAACATTTTGCCTCTGTTCATTTGTTAAAGCGAACAACTTCTTTGGTTTATCCCACCGTCCGTTATCAAGTCTCTTTAATTACATATATGGTCGCCTGCAAATGTCCATCAAGTCTAATCGTGCCTTATCGTTATCCTTTTTTCGCTCATCGTCTATTACTGTGTGCATGCATGATATTATCGAACACGTTTTTCTCAATGTGCATCACATCAAGACAATGTCGAACCAAGTTGTCTCTCAAATAAGGCAACTCCTAAAATATACTCTGTTTAGTCTAATTATGCTCTATGCCATATCCCAGAGGTCTCAAATCTGTCCCGTTTTCGACGATTGTTGGGATTCTACTAACGCGATTCCAAACTTGTCTACCATTCAACTTTGCTGGGTGCCTCTTCGTGTTCAGTTGTATTCTTTTTGAACGAGTCGCTATTGCGCCGAAAAGGATGATTAAAGTCAAGGAATCTTCGATGGCAATCAAACCATGAATTCTTATTGCCACTCAGCAACCAAAATGCCTTCGTATCCTCCATGAAAATGAGGCATATCATTTTGCCTTGAGTGAACCAACCTGACAACATGCCATATGCAGGAAAATCATTAATGTCCACATCAATGCATCCTGCAGTTGGAAGTTTGTCTTCGTCGAAATATCATACGTTTTTACACCATCAATCCACAACTCCTTAAGCTCATCCACCAAGGACCACAAGAAGACATCTATTTTCGCATTTAGATTGCTGGAACCAGGTATGATGCAAGTTAGAAACATGTATGGGTCCTTCATGCACATTTCGAGACTCATGTTATACGGTGTCACGACTACAGGCTAACAAGAGTACACGTTATCAAAATTAGAATTCAGTGCAAATTCGTCAGAGCACAAAGCTAGTCTAACATTTCTCGACTCGCTCGCAAATGTAGGATGCACCCGATCAAAATGCTTCCAGGCTTTTCTATGTGACAGGTTCATCATGATTTTATCATCCCTCTTATTGTTACTATGCTAGGTCATGTGAGGAGCCGAACTCATCGATGCATACAATTGTTTCAGCCTAGGGATCAAGGGCAAGTAGTGCATTCATTTCATCAGAACCTTTCTTTAACTGACATTTACCAATCTGTTCTCTCTCCACTTGGAATCTCGGTGATTTACAAAATCTGCATTCAGTTAGGTCTGCATCCCTCTTGTAATACGACATACACCCATTCAAACAACAATTAATTTTCAATGAATTTAGACCTAATTTTGAAACTGCCTTCTTTGCTTCGTAGTGGTTTTGGGGGATGGCAGAGGTCCTGACAGGTACTAGTTCGTTGCAATGGGTGGCCCATGGTGCACAAAATTGTGATCTCAACGGCGCCAAAAATATGGTACGCGCTTTCATAATCTCAATTCTTTTTCACAACTCCGCACAACTAACCAGCAAGTGCACTGGGTCGTCCAAGTAATAAACTTTACGTGAGTAAGGGTCGATCCCACGGAGATTGTCGGCTTGAAGTAAGCTATGGTCATTGATGAGCGGGTATTTTATACGCTTTTTGGGGTTAATTTCATATAGATTTTAGTTAGTTTTTAGTTTATTCTCATTAGTTTCTAGGCAAAATTCATATTTCTGGACTTTACTATGAGTTTGTGTATTTTTCTGTAATTTCAGGTATTTTCTGGCTAAAATTGAGGGAGCTGAGCAAAAATCTGATTCAGGCTGAAAAAGGACTGCTGATGTTGTTGGATTCTGACCTCTCTGCACTCAAAATGGAATTTCTGGAGCTACAGGAGTCCAAATGGCACGCTTCCAATTGAGTTGGAAAGTAGATATCCAGGGCTTTCCAGCAATATATAATAGTCTATACTTTGCTCAAGGATAGACGACGTAAACTGGCATTCGACGCCAGTTCCATGCTGTAGTCTGGCGTCCAGCGCCAGAAACAAGTCAAAAGTTGGAGTTCAACGCCAGAAATGGATCCAAAGCTGGCGTTGAACGCCCAAAACAGCCCTATGCACGTGATTAGCTTAAGTCTCAGCCCCAGCACACACCAAGTGGGCCCCAGAAGTGGATTTCTGCACCATCTATCATAGTTTACTCATTTTCTGTAAACCTAGGTTACTAGTTTAGTATTTAAACAACTTTTAGAGATTTATTTTGTATCTCATGACATTTTAGATCTGAAATTTGTACCTTTTGATGACATGAGTCTCTAAACTCCATTGTTGGGGGTGAGGAGCTCTGCTGTGTCTCAATGAATTAATGCAAGTAATTCTGTTTTCCATTCAAACATGCGTGTTCCTATCTAAGATATCCATTCGCACTTCAATGTGAATATGATGAACGTGACAATCATCATCATTCCCCCACGAACGCGTGCCTGACAACCACTTCCGTTCCACTATAGAATGAATGAATATCTCTTGGATCTCTTAATCAGAATCCTCGTGGTATAAGCTAGATTGATGGCAGCATTCAAGAGAATCTGGAAAGTCTAAACCTTGTCTGTGGTATTCTGAGTAGGATTCAGGGATTGAATGACTGTGACGAGCTTCAAACTCGAGAGTGCTGGGCGTAGTGACAGACGCAAAAGGATAGTAAATCCTATTCCGGTACGATTGAGAACTTGCAGATGATTAGCCGTGCGGTGACAGCGCATTTGGACCCTTATCACTGGAAGGATGGATGGTAACCATTGACAACGGTGATCCACCAACACACAGTTTGCCATAGGAGGACGTGCGTGCGTGAATCAGAAAACAGAGGAAAGCAGAATTCCAGAAGACAAAGCATCTCCAAAACTCCAACATATTCTCCACCAGTGCATACAAGTATAATTTGTGTTCTGCCCCTTTTATTCCTTGCAATCAAAATTGATAAGTGAATTATTTTATTGTTTTCCTGACTAAGAGTTACAAGATAACCATAGATTGCTTCAAGCCAACAATCTCCGTGGGATCGACCCTTACTCACGTAAGGTATTACTTGGACGACCTAGTGCACTTGCTGGTTAGTGGTACGAGTTGTAAAAAGTGTGATTTACAATTCGTGCACCAAGTTTTTGGCGCCGTTGCTGGGGATTGTTTGAGTTTGGACAACTGACGGTTTATTTTGTTGCTTAGATTAGGAAAAAATTTTCTTTTTGGTTTAGAGTCTTTTATTATTTATACATTGTTAAAACACTTTAAATTTATAGCTCAATTAGTTAGAGCGTGGTGCTTATGTTCTTGGTAATTGGCTATCCTATTTTTAAAATCTTTTTCAAAAATAATTTTTCTTTGAATAAATCTTGTGCCAAACTCTAAGTTTGGTGTTTTTTGGTTGATTTTTCTTTGTTTTTCGAAAATTTTAGTTTGGTTTTCTAAAAATTTTAAGTTTGGTGTTCCTTCTTCATGTTCTTGTGTTCTTGTGAGTCTTCAAAGTGTTCTTGAGTTTTCCTTGAGTCTTGATCTTAAAATTTTTAAGTTTGGTGTTCTTTGGTGTTTTCCCTCCAAAATTTTTGAAAACAAGGAGCATTAGATCTAAAAATTTTAAATCTTGTTCTATTTTATTATTTTTCTCTTTCCTCACTAAATTAAAAAATATCTTTTCTCTCTATTTTTAAAACAAATTTTCGAAAATTATTTTTAAAAATTCAGATTTTTTTTCAAAAATTTAAAATCTTTTTCAAATCATATCTTTTTCAAAACTTCCTGATCACTTTCTCTCTCCTCATTTTTTCGAAAAATCTTCACCTATTTTTATTTATTTTATTTTAATTTATTTTATTTTCGAAATAATTAAATAAATAAATAAATAAATAAAAATAAAATTTTTATTTTACATCATCTCCCTTTCTCCATCATGGATCTAAGTGGAAATGAACAGTCCAGGAGGACTCTGGGGTCATATGCTAACCCCTCTACTGCTTCATATGGGAGTAGTATCTGCATACCCTCCATTGGAGTCAGTAGCTTTGAGTTGAATCCTCAGCTCATTATCATGGTACAGCAAAGCTGCCAGTATTCCGGTCTTCCACAGGAAGAACCTACAGAGTTTCTGGCACAGTTTTTACAAATTGCTGACACAGTACATGATAAGGAAGTAGATCAGGATGTCTACAGATTATTACTGTTTCCATTTGCTGTAAAAGACCAAGCCAAGAGATGGTTAAATAACCAACCTAAGGCTAGCATAAGGACATGGAAACAGCTGACAGAAAAATTCCTGAATCAATACTTTCCTCCAAAACGGATGACACAGCTAAGGCTGGACATCCAAGGCTTTAAACAAGGAGATAATGAATCTCTTTATGATGCCTGGGAGAGATACAGAGAGATGCTACGAAAATGCCCCTCTGAAATGTTTTCAGAGTGGGTTCAGTTAGACATCTTCTATTATGGGCTTACAGAAAGAGCTCAGATCTCTTTAGATTGCTCAGCTGGTGGATCTATCCACATGAGAAAGACAATTGAAGAAGCTCAAGAGCTCATTGATACAGTTGCCAGAAATCAGCATCTGTACCTAAGCAGTGACTCTTCCATGAAAGAAGAGGCTAAAACAGTAACTGCTGAACTCAGTCCTGCAGAGGAAGCTGCTGAATTCAATCAGCAATTGGATTTTCTAACAAAGCAGTTAGCTGAATTCAAGGATAAACTACAAGAGACAAGGATGGCTAATATAAACATGGAAGTACAATTAAAGCAAACAAGGCAGCAGCTGTCAAAATAAATAACAGAAGAATGCCAAGCAGTTCAACTAAGAAGTGGAAAAGCACTAACTACCCCACTTCAAAGCAGCAGGAAACCAAGAAATGAGCAAACCACCCAAAATCCATCTGAGGACAGTAAGAGTCCAGGGAAAAATAATTCTGGCACTAAAACGCCAGAAGTTGGGTGGAAGGCTGGCGCTGAACGCCCAGACCATGCTCAGAACTGGCGTTCAACGCCAGAAACAAGCAAGGATCTGGCGTTGAACACCTAGAAGAAGCACAGTTCTAGCGTTCAAATGCCAAGAACAGATGAGGAGCTGGCGTCTAACGTCACTCCAGCTTCTACTTCTGGCACTCAATTGCCAGTGAGGGATCAGACACACACAAGTGCTGATAACAACCCATCTAAAAAGGCTTCTTCAACCACTTCTGTGGGAAATAAACTTACAGCAACTAAGGTTGAAGAATATAAAGCCAAGATACCTTATCCTCAAAAACTCCGCCAAGAGGAGTAGGATAAGCAATTTGCTCGCTTTGCAGACTATCTCAGGACTCTTGAAATAAAGATTCCATTTGCAGAGGCACTTGAGCAAATACCTTCTTATGCCAAGTTCATGAAAGAGATCTTGAGTCATAAGAAGGATTGGAGAGAAACTGAAAGAGTTCTCCTCACTGAAGAATGTAGTGCAGTCATTCTGAAAAGCTTTCCTGAAAAGCTTAAAGACCCTGGGAGTTTTCTGATACCATGCACATTAGAAGGTAATTGCACCAAGACAGCTTTATGTGATCTTGGGGCAAGCATCAACCTAATACCTGCATCCACTATCAGAAAGCTTGGTTTAACTGAAGAAGTTAAACCAACCCGGATATGTCTCCAACTTGCTGATGGCTCCATTAAATACCCATCAGGCGTGATTGAAGACATGATTGTCAGAGTTGGGCCATTTGCCTTTCTCACTAACTTTGTAGTGCTGGAAATGGAGGAGCACAAGAGTGCCACTCTCATTCTAGGAAGACCCTTCCTAGCAACTGGATGAACTCTCATTGATGTCCAACAGGGGAAATAACCCTGAGAATCAATGATGATGAGTTTAAGTTGAATGCTGTCAAAGCCATGCAGCATCCAGACACATCAAAAGACTGCATGAAAGTTGATCTTATTGACTCTTTGGTGGAAGAGATCAACATGGCTGTGAGTCTCGAATCAGAGTTGGAAGACATCTTCAAAGATGTTCAGCCTGATTTGGAGGATTCAGAGGAAATGAAAGAGCCTCTGAAATTTCCTCTGGAAGAGGAAAAACCTCCTAAACCCGAGCTCAAACCATTACCACCATCCCTGAAATATGCATTTCTGGGAGAAGGTGACACTTTTCCAGTGATCATAAGCTCTGATTTAAAGCCACAGGAAGAGGAAGCACTTATTCAAGTGCTAAGGACACACAAGACAGCTCTTGGGTGGTCCATAGGTGACCTTAAGGGCATAAGCCCAGCTAGATGCATGCACAAAATCTTATTGGAGGATAATGCTAAACCAGTGGTTCAACCACAGAGGCGGCTAAATCCAGCCATGAAGGAAGTGGTGCAGAAAGAGGTCACCAAATTACTGGAGGCTGGGATTATTTATCCTATTTCTGATAGCCCCTGGGTGAGCCCTGTTCAAGTTGTCCCCAAAAAAGGAGGCATGATAGTGGTTCATAATGAAAAGAATGAACTGGTTCTTACAAGAACAGTTACAGGGTGGCGCATGTGTATTGACTACAGAAGGCTCAATACAGCCACCAGAAAGGATCATTTTCCTTTACCATTCATAGACCAGATGCTAGAAAGACTGGCAGGTCATGATTATTACTGCTTTTTGGATGGCTACTCAGGCTATAACCAGATTGCAGTAGATCCCCAGGATCAAGAGAAAAAAGTATTCACATGTCCATCTGGAGTGTTTGCTTATAAAAGGATGCCATTTGGGCCGTGTAATGCGCCTGTAACCTTCCAGAGATGCATGCTCTCTATTTTCTCTGATATGGTGGAAAAATTTCTGGAAGTCTTCATGGATGACTTCTCAGTATATGGAGACTCATTCAGCTCCTGTCTTGATCACCTGAAACTAGTTCTGAAAAGATGCCAAGAGACCAACCTGGTTTTAAACTGGAAAAAATGTCACTTTATGGTGACTGAAGGGATTGTCCTTGTGCATAAAATTTCAAACAAGGGAATAGAGGTGGATCAAGCAAAAATAGAGGTAATTGAAAAATTACCACCACCTGCCAATATTAAGGCAATCAGAAGCTTTCTGGGGCATGCAGGATTCTATAGGAGGTTTATAAAGGATTTTTCAAAAATCACAAAATTTCTGAGCAATCTGCTAGCTGCTGACACGCCATTTATGTTTGACACAGAGTGTCTGCAGGCGTTTGAAATGCTGAAAGCCAAGCTGGTCACAGCACCAGTTATTTCTGCACCAGACTGGACATTACCATTTGAGCTAATGTGTGATGCCAGTGATCACGCCATTAGTGCAGTGCTGGGGTAGAGGCATGACAAGCTTCTGCACGTCATTTATTATGCTAGCCGCGTTTTAAATGATGCCCAAAAAAATTACACAACCCCAGAAAAAGAATTTCTTGCAGTGGTTTATGCCATTGACAAGTTTAGATCATACTTGGTAGGATCAAAGGTGATTGTGTATACTGACCATGCTGCTCTCAAATATCTACTCACAAAGTAGGATTCAAAACCCAGGCTCATAAGATGGGTGTTGCTTCTGCAAGAGTTTGATATAGAAATAAAAGACAGAAAAAGGACAGAGAACCAAGTGGCTGATCATCTGTCCCGGATAGAGCCAGTAGAAAGGACGTCCCTCCCCTCTCCTGAGATCTCTGAGACTTTTCCAGATGAGCATTTATTTGCTATTCAGGAAACACGATGGTTTGCAGACATTGCAAACTATAAAGCTGTAAGGTTCATACCCAAAGAGTACAACAGGCAACAAAAGAAAAAATTAGTTACTGATGCAAAGTACTACTTGTGGGATGAACCCTATCTCTTTAAGAGATGTGCAGACGGAATAATCCAGAGATGTGTGCCTAGAGAAGAAGCACAGAGGATCCTATGGCATTGCCATGGATCACAATATGGAGGCCATTTCGGAGGTGAGCGAACAGCCACCAAGGTCCTCCAATGTGGCTTCTATTGGCCCACACTCTATAAAGATTCCCGAGAGTTCGTACGTAACTGTGACAGTTGCCAAAGAGCTGGTAATCTGCCTCATGGTTACGCCATGCCTCAACAAGGAATCTTGGAGATTGAGTTGTTTGACGTATGGGGAATTGACTTCATGGGACCTTTTCCACCATCATACTCAAACACTTATATTCTGGTGGCTGTTGACTACGTATCAAAATGGGTAGAGGCCGTTGCCACACCCACCAATGATACTAAAACAGTGCTGAAGTTCCTCCAAAAATATATCTTCAGCAGGTTTGGGGTCCCTAGAGTACTAATCAGTGATGGGGGCACTCACTTCTGCAACAAACAGCTTTACTCTGCCATGGTCCGGTATGGGATTCGCCACAAGGTGGCGACTCCATATCATCCACAGACTAATGGACAAGCTGAAGTCTCTAACAGAGAGCTAAAAAGAATCCTAGAACGGACTGTAAGTACCCGTAGAAAGGATTGGGCAAGAAGCTTGGATGATGCTCTGTGGGCATACAGAACAGCATTCAAGACTCCTATAGGGACCTCTCCATACCAACTTGTGTATGGTAAGGCATGTCACCTGCCCGTGGAACTGGAACATAAAGCCTACTGGGCAACCAGATTCCTAAACTTTGATGCCAAATTAGTTGGAAAAAAAAGATTGCTCCAGCTAAATGAACTAGAGGAATTCAGATTCACTGCTTTCGAAAATGCCAAGCTTTATAAAGAAAAATAAAAAAAAATGGCATGACAGGAAGCTGTCATCTAGAATCTTTGAACCAGGACAAAAGGTTCTGTTGTTTAACTCTAGACTCAGGCTATTCCCCGGGAAACTGAAGTCCCGGTGGAGGGGACCATATGTGATTACAAGTGTATCACCATATGGTTATGTGGAGCTTCAAGATATTGATTCTGATAAGAAGTTCATTGTTAATGGACAGAGAATCAAGCACTATCTTGAAGGCAATGTTGAGCAAGAGTGCTCAAGGCTGAAGCTAGATTAAAAGCTCAGCAAGGTCCAGCTAAAGACAATAAAGAAGCGCTTGTTGGGAGGCAACCCAGCCATGGGGCATCACTTCCTCTAAGCATTTTGCCCTATTCTTGATTTTATTTGTTTATATAAAGTTCATTGATCCTAAGGGAAAGAGTCAATTGTATAAGTTCATAGGGTTACAGAAGGATTCTGCACGCAAAACAGAGAAAAAGAGCTCACTGGCAAGAAAACGCCAGTAAGGATAGCCATCTGGGCGTTTAATGCCAGATTTACAGCGTTCTGGGTGTTCAGAAAAACGCCCAGTAACAAAGGACTTCTTGGCGTTCAACGCCAGAAATAAGCAGCAGCTGGGCGTTGAACGCCCAGGAGAAGCAGTATTTGGGCGTTCAAACGCCAGGATGGTGGGAAGGAGGTAAATTCGTTTTTTCTTCATATTTTTCATTTTAATCCTAATTTTCATGTTTCAATTCATGATTTCTTGCATAAACATGTTAAGAACCCTGATTTCTAAAATCCCTAATTTCTAAAAACCCTTCTTTAAAAATATTAAATGTATCTTAATCCATAAGCACAAATCCTTTTTTTTTTTCAATCCAACTCAACTCTTTTTCAAAATTTTCAAAACAAATCTCTCTCTTTTCATTCAAAAATCTTTTCAACTAAGCAATATCTTTTTCAAATCTCCATACTATCTTTTTCAAAATTCCAAATCTATCTTTTTCAAATATCTTTCATATCTTTTCAATTTTAAATCATATCTTTTCTTATCATATTTTTTTCTAAAAATCATATCTTCTATCTTATCTTTCTCCCTATTTTTCGAAAACCACCCCCTCTCCCTTTAAATATGGGTTCGGCCTCCCTCCCCTCCCATCCACCATTGCACCTAGCTCTCCTTCTCTCCCTCTCCTTTCTTTTCTTTTTGCTTGAGTACAAGCAAACCTCTAAGTTTGGTGTGCTTATCCGTGATCACTAAGATCATGGCTCCTAAAGGAAAACAACCCACTCCAAGAGGCAAGAAAGAAAGCGTTTCAAAACCACTTTGGAATCAAGAGAAGTTCTTAACTAAAGAACATTCAGACCATTATTACAAAATAACGGGTCTAAGATCAGTGATCCCGGAAGTCAGATTCGATCTGAAAGAAGACGAATATCCGGAGATCCAGGAGCAAATTCGAATCAGGAACTGGGAGATCCTAGCCAATCCTGAAACGAAAGTGGGAAGGAATATGGTCCAGGAGTTCTATGCTAATATGTGGCATATAGACAGGCAAAGACTATCTGGATCTGCTATCTATGACTATCGGACCTTGGTCAGAGGAAAGATTGTTCATACCCACCTTGACAAGATCAGGGAGATCTTAAAGCTACCTCAGCTGAAAGATGATCCAGACTCCTTCAATAGGAGAATGATGAGAACAGACAAGGGCCTGGATAAGATTCTAGAGGACATATGCATCCCTGGAGCCAGGTGGACCACCAGCACGAAGGGTGTTCCAAATCAACTCAAAAGAGAAGATCTCAAACCAGTCGCCAGAGGATAGCTGGATTTCATTGGGCATTCTCTGCTGCCCACTAGCAACCGTTCTGAAGTCACTATTAGAAGAGCAGTGATGATCCATTGCATCATGATGGGAAAAGAAGTGGAAGTTCATCAACTGATTTCAACTGAATTTTACAAAATTGCAAACAAAAATTCCAAAGATGCCAGGTTGGCTTATCCAAGCTTGATTTCTATGCTCTGCAAGGACGCTGGAGTAAGGATTGGAATAACTGAGTATATCTCAATTGAGCGACCAATCATCAAAGCATCAATGGAAAAACAACAAGCACAGGATGACCCCATCAAGAAGAAAACACAGGAATTTCTCCCAGAAATCCCTCAATCTGAATACTGGGAGTATCTTGAAACATCAGTTACCAAGATGCAAGAAGCTATGGAACAAATAATGAAAGAACAGAAGGAACAAAGTAGCATTCTTTGCTATTTGATTAAAGAACAGGAGGAGCAAGGGCGCGACTTAAGGGAATTGAAGCGCCAGAAATTATCTCTTGAAGGACCAAGCACCCCGCAGATTAGAGGAACATCCACTCCCTAGAACAAAGGTTGTTAAATTCCAATCTTAGCCTTAACTCTGTGATAACTGTTCTTATTCTAGTTTTACCTTAGGAGTCATATAGTAGTAATTAGTATCTATATTTTTGATTTTATCTCCAATTAAGCTATAATTTAATTTTCTCATCATCATCAAATATGAATAAAATAGAAGAATTTCTTTAGAATAAGAGGCAATAATTTTCGAGTTTTTAATAAGAACATTCTAATTATTTATATGTGGTGGCAATGCTTTCTGTCTTCTGAATGAATGCTTGAACAGTGCATATGTCTTTTGAATTTGATGTTTAAGACTGTTAAATATGTTGGCTCTTGAAAGAATGATGAACATGAGACATGTTATTGATAATCTGAAAAATCATAAAAATGATTCTTGAAGCAAGAAAAAGCAGCAAAGAACAAAAGCTTGCAGAAAAAAAAAAAGCAAGCAGAAAAAGCCAAAGCTCTTAAAACCAAAAGGTAAGAGCAAAAAGCCAATAGTCCTTAAAACCAAAAGGCAAGGGTAATAAAAAGGATCCAAGGCTTTGAGCATCAGTGGATAGGAGGGCCTAAAGGAATAAAATCCTGGTCTTAGCGGCTGAACCAAGCTGTCCCTAACCATGTGCTTGTGGCGTGAAGGTGTCAAGTGAAAACTTGAGACTTAGCGGTTAAAGTCAAGGTCCAAAGCAAAAAGAAGAGTGTGCTTAAGAACTCTGGACACCTCTAATTGGGGACTTTAGCAAAGCTGAGTCACAATCTGAAAAGGTTCACCCAATTATGTGTCTGTGGCATTTATGTATCCGGTGGTAATACTGGAAAACAAAGTACTTAGGGCCACGGCCAAGACTCATAAAGTAGCTGTGTTCAAGAATCATCATACTGAAATAGGAGAATCAATAACACTATCTGAATTCTAAGTTCCTATAGATGCCAATCACTCTGAGCTTCAATGGATAAAGCGAGATGCCAAAACTGTTCGGAAGCAAAAAGCTACTAGCCCCGCTCATCTAATTAGAATCTGAGCTTCACTCAAAAACTCTGAGATATTATTGTTTCTTGACTCATTTGTATTCTATTTTATTTATCTAGTTTCTTGAGGACAAGCAACAGTTTAAGTTTGGTGTTGTGATGAGCGGGTATTTTATACGCTTTTTGGGGTTAATTTCATATAGATTTTAGTATATTTTAGTTAGTTTTTAGTTTATTCTCATTAGTTTCTAGGCAAAATTCATATTTCTGGACTTTATTATGAGTTTGTGTGTTTTTCTGTAATTTCAGGTATTTTCTGGCTGAAATTGAGGGAGCTGAGCAAAAATCTGATTCAGGCTGAAAAAGGACTGCTGATGTTGGATTCTGACCTCTTTGCACTCAAAATGGAATTTCTGGAGCTACAAAAGTCCAAATGGCGTGCTTCCAATTGAGTTAGAAAGTATACATCTAGGGCTTTCCAGCAATATATAATAGTCCATACTTTGCTCAAGGATAGACGACGTAAATTGGCGTTCAACGCCAGTTCTATGCTGCAGTCTGGCGTCCAGCGCCAGAAACAAGTCAAAAGTTGGAGTTCAACGCCAGAAATGGATCCAAAGCTGGTGTTGAACGCCCAAAACAGCCTTATGCACGTGATTAGCTTAAGTCTCAGCCCCAGCACACACCAAGTGGGCCCCAGAAGTGGATTTCTGCACCATCTATCATAGTTTACTCATTTTCTATAAACCTAGGTTACTAGTTTAGTATTTAAACAACTTTTAGAGATTTATTTTGTATCTCATGACATTTTAGATCTGAACTTTGTACCTTTTGACAGCATGAGTCTCTAAACTCCATTGTTGGGGGGTGAGGAGCTCTGCTGTGTCTCAATGAATTAATGCAAGTAATTCTGTTTTCCATTCAAACATGCGTGTTCCTATCTAAGATATCCATTCGCACTTCAATGTGAATATGATGAACGTGACAATCATCATCATTCCCCCATGAACGCGTGCCTGACAACCACTTCCGTTCCACTATAGAATGAATGAATATCTCTTGGATCTCTTAATCAAAATCCTCGTGGTATAAGCTAGATTGATGGTAGCATTCAAGAGAATCTGGAAAGTCTAAACCTTGTCTGTGGTATTCCGAGTAGGATTCAGAGATTGAATGACTGTAACGAGCTTCAAACTCGAGAGTGCTGGGCATAGTGACAGACGCAAAAGGATAGTAAATCCTATTCTGGTACGATTGAGAACTTGCAGATGATTAGCCGTGCGGTGACAGCGCATTTGGACCCTTATCACTGGAAGGATGGATGGTAGCCATTGATAACGGTGATCCACCAACACACAGTTTGCCATAGGAGGACGTGCGTGCGTGAATCAGAAAATAGAGGAAAGCAGAATTCCAGAAGACAAAGCATCTCCAAAACTCCAACATATTCTCCACCAGTGCATACAAGTATAATTTGTGTTCTGCCCCTTTTATTCCTTGCAATCAAAATTGATAAGTGAATTATTTTATTGTTTTCCTGACTAAGAGTTACAAGATAACCATAGATTGCTTCAAGCCAACAATCTCCGTGGGATCGACCCTTACTCACGTAAGGTATTACTTGGACGACCCAGTGCACTTGCTGGTTAGTGGTACGAGTTGTAAAAAGTGTGATTTACAATTCGTGCACCAGTCATCCTTGTAAATCTCAGTCAAACAGATTCAAATGGTTATGAGGTTTTGATAATTAAAATATAAATAAAATATAAAATAAGATAGAAATACTTATGTAATTCATTGGTGAGAATTTCAGATAAGCGTATGGAGATGCTTTGCTCCTTCTGAATCTCTGCTTTCCTACTGCCTTCATTCAATCATTCATACCCCTTTCCATGGCAAGCTGTATGTTGGAGGATCACCGTTGTCAATGGCTACCGTCCGTCCTCTCAGTGAAAATGGTCCAAGTGCGCTGTCACCGCACGGCTAAACGTGATCAATGATCAAAAAGTGATACAAAGATAGTCTCCAAATGATCAAAAGATGTGAAATAAATTACTAAAAGTAGTTTTTATACTAAACTAGTAGCTAGGGTTACAGAAAATAAGTAAATGATGCAGAAATCCACTTTTGGGGCCCACTTGGTGTGTGCTTGGGCTGAGCATTGAGCTTTACACGTGTAGAGACTTCTCTTGTAGTTAAACGCCAGGTTGCAGCCTGTTTGTGGCATTTAACTCTGGTTTGTAACCTGTTTCTGGCGTTTAACTTCAGAATAGGGCAGGAAGTTGGTGTTTGAACGCCAGTTTGCATCGTCAAAACTCGGGCAAAGTCTGAACTATTATATATTTATGAAAGCCCTGGATGTCTTCTTTCCAACGCAATTGAGAGCGCGCCAATTGGGTTTCTGTAGCTCTAGAAAATCCATTTCGAGTCCAGGGAGGTTAGAATCCAACAGCATCTGCAGTCCTTTTTCAGCCTCTGAATCAGATTTTTGCTCAGGTTCCTCAATTTCAGCCAGAAAATACCTGAAATCACAGAAACACACACAAACTCATAGTAAAATCCAGAAATGTGAATTTTGCTTGAAAACTAATAAAAATATACTAAAAAGCAGCTAAATCATACTAAAAACTACCTAAAAACAATGCCAAAAAGCGTATAAATTATCCGCTCATCACAACACCAAACTTAAATTGTTGCTTGTCCCCAAGCAACTGAAAATCAAATAGGATAAAAAGAAGAGAATATACTATAAATTCCAAAATATCAATGAAACTTAGCTCCAATTAGATGAGCGGGACTAGTAGCTTTTTGCCTCTGAACAGTTTTGGCATCTCACTTTATCCTTTGAAGTTCAGAATGATTGGCATCTATAGGAACTCAGAATTTAGATAGTGTTATTGATTCTCCTAGTTCAGTATGTTGATTCTTGAACACAGCTACTTTATGAGTCTTGGCCGTGGCCCTAAGCACTTTGTTTTCCAGTATTACCACCGGATACATAAATGCCACAGACACATAAATGGGTGAACCTTTTCAGATTGTGACTCAGCTTTGCTAGAGTCCCCAATTAGAGGTGTCCAGGGTTCTTAAGCACACTCTTTTTGCTTTGGATCACGACTTTAACCGCTCAGTCTCAAGCTTTTGGCTTGACACCTTCACGCCACAAGCACATGGTTAGGGACAGCTTGGTTTAGCCGCTTAGGCCAGGATTTTATCCCTTTGGGCCTCCTATCCATTAATGCTCAAAGCCTTGAATCCTTTTTATTTTACCCTTACCTTTTGGTTTAAAGGGTTACTGGCTTTTTGCTCTTGCCTTTTGGTTTAAAGAGCTCTTGGCTTTTTCTGCTTGCTTTTTCTTTTTCTTTCTTTTTCTTTTATTTTTGCCATTTTTTTCGCAAGCTTTGTTCTTCACTGCTTTTTCTTGCTTCAAGAATCAATTTTATGATTTTTCAGATTATCAATAACATTTCTCCTTTTTCATCATTCTTTCAAGAGCCAACAATTTTAACATTCATAAACAACATTCATTCAGAAAATAAAAAGTATTGTCACCACATCAAAATAATTAAACTAATTTCAAGGATGAATTCGAAATCATGTACTTCTTGTTCTTTTGTAATTAAAAACATTTTTCATTTAAGAAAGGTGATGGATTAATAGGACATTCATAGCTTTAAGACATAGACACTTAAATACTAATGATCATGTAATAATACACAAACATAAATAAACATAAAGCATAGTAAATGAAAAACAGAAAGATAAGAGCAAGGAGATTAAGGAACGGGTCCACCTTAGTGATGGCGGCTAGTTCTTCCTCTTGAAGATCCAATGGAATGCTTGAACTCCTCTATGTCTCTTCCTTGCCTTTGTTGCTCATCCCTCATGACTCTTTGATCTTCTCTAATCTCATGGAGAATGATGGAGTGCTCTTGGTGCTCCACCCTTAGTTGTCCCATGTTGTAACTTAATTCTCCTAGGGAGGTGTTAATTTGCTCCCAATAGATTTGTAGAGGAAAGTGCATCCCTTGAGGCATCTCAGGGATTTCATGATGAGAAATTTTCTCATGCTCTTGTTGAGGTCCATGAGTGGGCTTTCTTATTTGCTCCATCCTCTTTTTAATGATGGGCTTGTCCTCTTTAATGAGGATGTCTCCCTCTATGACAATCCCAGCCGAATTGTAGAGGTGACAAATGAGGTGAGGAAAGGCAAACCTTGCCAAAGTGGAGGACTTGTCAGCCACCTTGTAGAGTTCTTGAGGTATAATCTCATGAACTTCCACTTCCTCCCCAATCATGATACTATGGATCATGATGGCTCAATCCACAGTTACTTTGGATCGGTTGCTAGTAGGAATGATAGAGCGTTGGATGAACTCCAACCATCCTCTAGCCACAGGCTTAAGGTCATGCCTTCTCAATTGAACCGGCTTGCCTCTTGAGTCAATTTTCCATTGAGCTCCTTCCTCACATATGTCCATGAGGACTTGGTCCAACCTTTGATCAAAGTTGACCCTTCTAGTGTAGGGGCGTACGTTTTCTTGCATCATTGGCAAGTTGAATGCCAACCTTACATTTTCCGGACTGAAATCTAAGTATTTTTCCCGAACCATTGTAAGCCAATTCTTTGGATTCGGGTTCATACTTTGATCATGGTTCTTAGTGATCCATGCGTTTGCATAGAACTCTTGAACCATTAAGATTCCGACTTGTTGAATAGGATTGGAGAGAACTTCCCATCCTCTTATTCTAATCTCATGTCGGATCTCCAGATACTCACTCCTTTTGAGTTTGAAAGGGACCTCAGGGATTACCTTCTTCTTGGCCACAACTTCATAGAAGTGGTCTTGATGGACCTTTGAGATGAATCTCTCCATCTTCCATGACTCACAGGTGGAAGCAATTGCCTTCCCTTTCCTCTTTCTTGAGGTTTCTCTGGCCTTAGGTGCCATTAATGGTTATGAAAAAACAAAAAGCAATACTTTTACCATACCAAACTTAAAAGGTTTGCTCGTCCTCGAGCAAAAGAAGAAAGAAAGTAGTAGAAGAAGAAGAAAATGAAGGAGATGGAGGGAGATATGTGGTTCGGCCAAGGGGTAGAAGTAGTGATTGTAATGTGTGAAAATGAAGGAGTGGTGAGGGGTTTATATAGGGGTGGGGGGAGGGTTAGGTTTCGTGTATTAGGGCTGGGTTTGGGAGGGAAAGAATTTTGAATTTGGAGGTAGGTGGGGTTTTTGGGGAAGAGTGAATGAGGTGATTGGTGAAGGGTATTTGGGAAAGAGTATTATGAAAAGGTGTGAAGAAGAGAGAGAGTGAGTTGAGATAGGTGGGGATCCTGTGGGTCCACAGATCTTGAGGGGTCAAGAACTTATCATCCTTGCTCCATTTAGGCGTGTAAAACGCCCTTAGAGTGCACTTCTGGCGTTAAACGCCAGATTGCTGCTTGTTTCTGGCGTTTAACGCCAGCTTTTCTCCCTTTATTGGCGTTTAATGCCAAGTTGATTCTTGTTTCTGGCGTTAAACACCAGACTGTAGCTTGTTTCTGGTGTTTAACGCCAGCTTGATGCTTAGTTCTGGCGTTAAACGCCAGTCTGATGCTTCTTACTGGCATTTAAACGCCAGTAAGCTCTTCCTCCAGGGTGAGCTGTTTTTAATGCTATTTTTCATTCTATTTTTGATTTTTCAGTTGTTTTTGTGACTTCACATGATCATCAACATAAAGAAAATATAAAATAGCAATGGAAAATAAATATATATAATTAAATAACATTGGGTTGCCTCCCAATAAGCGCTTCTTTAATGTCAATAGCTTGACAGTGAGCTCTCATGGAGCCTCACAGATAATCAGAGCAAGGTTGGGGCCTCTCAACACCAAACTTAGAGTTTGGTTGTGGCCTCCAAACACCAAACTTAGAGTTTAAATGTGGGGGTTTTGTTTGACTCTGTATTGAGAGAAGCTTTTCATGCTTCCTCTCCATGGTTACAGAAGGAGAACCTTGAGTCTTAAATACAAGGTAGTCCTCATTCAACTGAAGGACCAACTCTCCTCTGTCAACATCAATCACAGCTTTTGCTGTGGCTAGGAAGGGTCTGCCAAGGATGATGGATTCATCCTCATCCTTCCCAGTGTCTAGGATTATGAAATCATCAGGGATGTAAAGGCCTTCAACCTTTACTAGCACGTCCTCTACTAGTCCATAAGCCTGCTTCATTGATTTGTCTGCCATCTCCAGTGAGATTCTTGCAGCTTGTACCTCAAAGATTCCCAGTTTCTCTATTACAGAGAGGGGCATGAGGTTTATCCCTGATCCCAGGTCACACAGAGCCTTCTCAAAGGTCATGGTGCCTATGGTACAAGGTATGAAGAATTTTTTGGGATCCGGTTTCTTCTGAGGTAATGTCTGCCTCATTAATGCATTCAGTTCATTGGTGAACAATGGGGGTTCATCCTCCTAAGTCTCATTACCAAATAACTTGGCATTCAGCTTCATGATTTCTCCTAGATACTTAGCAACTTGCTCTTCAGTGATGTCTTCATCCTCTTCAGAGGAAGAATATTCATCAGAGCTCATGAATGGCAGAAGGAAGTTCAATGGAATCTCTATGGTCTCTGTATGAGCCTCAGATTCCCTTGGTTCCTCAAAGGGAAACTCCTTTTTGTCCAGAGGACGTCCCATGAGGCTTTTCTCACTGGGACTCACGTCCTCTTCACTCTCTCCAGGTTCGGCCATGTTGGTCATGGTTATGGCCTTGCACTCTCTCTTAGGATTTTCTTCTGTGTTGCTTGGGAGAGTACTGGGAGGAGTTTCAGTAATCTTCTTACTCAACTGACCCACCTGTGCCTCCAAATTTCTAATGGAGGACCTTGTTTCATTCATGAAACTTAGTGTGGTCTTGGATAGATCAGAGACTATGGTTGCCAGGCCAGAATGGCTCTATTCAGAATTCTCTGTCTGTTGTTGAGAAGATGATGGAAAAGGCTTGCTATTGCTAAACCTATTTCTTCAACCATTATTATTGAAGCCTTGTTGAAGCTTCTGTTGGTCCTTCCGTGAGAAATTTGGATGATTTCTCCATGAAGGATTATAGGTGTTTCCATAGGGTTCTCCCATGTAATTCACCTCTGCCATTGTAGGGTTCTCAGGATCATAAGCTTATTCTTCAGAATATGCTTCTTTAGTACTGTTGGATGCAGCTTGCAATCCATTCAGACTCTGAGAAATCATATTGACTTGCTGAGTCAATATTTTGTTCTGAGCCAATATGGCATTCAGAGTATCAATTTCAATAACTCCCTTCTTCTGAGGCGTCCCATTGTTCACAGAACTCCTCTCAGAGGTGTACATGAACTGGTTATTTGCAACCATTTCAATGAGTTTCTAAGCTTCTGCAGGGGTTTTCAGATGAAGAGATTCTCCTGCAGAATGGTCCAATGACATTTTTGACAACTCAGACAGACCATCATAGAATATATACATATGATGCTCCATTCTGGAAGCATGTCAATAGGACACCTTTTGATCAATTGCTTATATCTTTCCCAAGCTTCATAGAGGGACTCACCTTCCTTCTGTCTGAAGGTTTGGATTTCCACTCTAAGCTTGCTCATCTTTTGAGGTGGAAAGAATTTGGCTAGGAAAGCACTGACCAGCTTTTCCCAAGAGTTCAGGCTTTCCTTAGGTTGTGAATCCAACCATGTTCTAGCTTTGTCTCTTATAGCAAAAGGGAAAAGGATAAGCCTGTAGACCTCGGGATCAACTCTATTGGTCTTGATAGTGTCACAGATTTGCAAGAATTCAGCCAAGAACTGATAAGGATCTTCCAATGGAAGTCCATGAAACTTGCAATTCTGTTGCATTAGAGAAACTAATTGAGGCTTAAGCTCAAAGTTGTTTGCTCCAATGGCAGAAATTGAGATGCTTCTTCCATAGAAGTTAGAAGAGGGTGCAATAAAGTCACCAAGCATCTTCCTTGCATCTCCACCATTGTTATTTGGTTCGGTCATGTCTCCTTCTTTTTCGAAAATTTCTGTCAGGTCCTCTCCAGAGGGTTGTGCTTTAGCTTCTCTCAGTTTCCTCTTAAGAGTCCTTTTAGGTTCAGGATCAGCTTCAATAAGAATGTCTTTATCTCTGTTCCTACTCATATGAAAAATAAGAGAACAGAAAAGAAGAGGAATCCTCTATGTCACAGTATAGAGATTCCTTTATGTGAGTAGAAGAAGAGAAGAATGGAAGAAAGAGAAGAGAAAAATTCGAGCACAGAGAAAAAGAGGGGGTTCGAATTATGAGTAGAAGAGGAGTGTTAGTAAATAAACAAAATAAATAGAAAGAGATGAGAGAAAGAGAGAATTCGAATTTTTAAATTAAAATAAAAGGAAAATATTTTTGTTTTTATTTTAATTATTGGTTAATATTCGAAATTTAAAAAGAGAGATAAAATGAAATTAATTGAAAATTAAATAAATTAATTAATTAAAAAGATTTTTGAAAAAGGGGATAGTAGTTTTCGAAAATTGGAGAGAGAAAAGTAGTTAGGTGGTTTTGAAAAAGATATGATTGAAATAGAAAACTTTTAAAATCAAACAAAAAGTCAAGTAGTTAATTGAAAAGGATTTGAAAATCAATTTTGAAAAGATAAGCAGTTAGAAAAGATTTTGAAATTAAGTTTTGAAAAAGATTTGAAAAGGAAATTAAAAAAAAAAGATTTGATTTTTGAAATTAAAGTTGATTATTTGACTAACAAAAAACTAAAAGATATGATTTTTAAAATTCAAAGATTGAACCTTTCTTAATAGGCAAGTAACAACTTGAAAAATTGTTGAATTAAAACATTAAATGTTAGTGAGATTTTCGAAAATATGAAGTAAGAATAAGAAAAAGATTTTGAAAATCAATTTGAAATTTTCAAAAATATGAAAGAAAAAACGAAAAAGATTTGATTTTTTGAAAAAGATTTGAAAAAGATAGAATTTTTAAATTGAAAATTTGACTTGACCCATAAGAAACAATTAAATTTTAAAATTTTTTACTAAATCAATTCAAATTTTCAAAATTTATGAGAAGAATAAGGGAAAGATAATTTTTTTGGATTTTTGAATTTTCAATGAAGAAAGAGAAAAACAACAAAATGACTCAAAACATAAAAATTATGAATCAAAACAAGAAAAATATGCAAGAACACTTTGAATGTCAAGATGAACACCAAGAACACTTTGAAGATCATGATGAACATCAAGAACATATTTTTGAAAATTTTTAAGAAAATAAAGACATGCAAGACACCAAACTTAAAAAATTTTTATTCTTTAGACACTAACAAATTGAAAATGCATATGAAAAACAAGAAAAGACACAAAACATGAAAATGCAAAGATCAAATAAAGAAGATCATCAAGAACAACTTGAAGATCATGAAGAACATATGATGAATTTTCGAAAATTAAAGAAAATTATAAAAGCATGCAATTGACACCAAACTTACAATTTGACATTAGACTCAAACAAGAAACACAAAATTATTTTTTTGTTTTATGATTTTATTAATTTTTTTTGGATTTTTCGAAAATTAATTTGAAAAAGAAAAATAAGGATTTCAAAATTTTTAATAAGAATTCCAGGAATCATGCAATGTTAGTCTAAAGCTTCGGTCCAAAATTTTAGACATGGCTTAATAGCCAGCCAAGCTTTATGTGAAAGCTTCGGTCCAAAAATTTAGACATGGCCAATGGCCAGCCAAGCTTCAGTAGAACATTACATACAACAGCTAAATTGCTGAGAAAGAAAAAGAAGTTCTTCTAAGGATAAGTGAAACTTCAGTCCAAAAGATTAGACATGGCTTAACAGCCAGCCAGGATTCAACATATCTCATGAAACTCTAGAATTCATTCTTAAAAATTCTGAAGAACATATAATAATTTATTTATATATTTTTTTCAAAAATAAAGTAAAAAATAAAAGCTTAAAATAAAATAAAATTACGTAATCTGAGCAACAAGATGAACCGTCAGTTGTCCAAACTCAAACAATCCTCGGCAATGGCGCCAAATACTTGGTGCACGAAATTGTGATCTCAACGGCGCCAAAAACTTGGTACGCACTTTCATAATCTCAATTCTTTTTCACAACTCCGCACAACTAACCAACAAGTGCACTGGGTCGTCCAAGTAATAAACCTTACGTGAGTAAGGGTCGATCCCACGGAGATTGTCGGCTTGAAGCAAGCTATGGTCATCCTTGTAAATCTCAATTAGGCAGATTCAAATGGTATGAGGTTTTGATAATTAAAATATAAATAAAATATAAAATAAGATAGAAATACTTATGTAATTCATTGGTGAGAATTTCAGATAAGCGTATGGAGATGCTTTGCTCCTTCTGAATATCTGCTTTCCTACTGCCTTCATTCAATCATTCATACGCCTTTCCATGGCAAGCTGTATGTTGGGGATCACCGTTGTCAATGGCTACCGTCCGTCCTCTCAGTGAAAATGGTCCAAGTGCGCTGTCACTGCACGGATAATCATCTGTCGGTTCTCGATCATGTTGGTATAGGATCCATTGATCCTTTTGCGTCTGTCACTACGCCTAACACTCGCGAGTTTGAAGCTCGTCACAGTCATCCCATCACAGATCCTACTCGGAATACCACAGACAAGGTTTAGACTTTCTGGATCTCAAGTAGGGGTGCACATGGGCCGGGTGAAGCCGGGTTTGATGTGACCCAGACCCGGCCCGAAATATACACCGAGTCTATTTATTAGACCCGAACCCGGCCCTAGACCCGATGAAACCAATACACTTTCGGGCCACAATTATACCAGGTGAAAACCGGGCCGTTAACATTACATTACGTTGATACCTTCTTGTAAGCTAACATGTAAAAATATCCAAATTTTTAAGACTCCAACCATTAGTTAACATAGTAAAATTCACTTAAAAAAATATAACAAGAACCAACCCTTCTTCAAAATTAAAGTATAACCACAATCAATACTAATATTGTCTAATAATACCAAATATTTAAATCAATACAAATAACACAATCTTATGTATTAGTCTAAAGTCTTATGCATTCTAAATATAAAACATTAACTTATAGTCTTATAATGACCAATAACACAAAATATTAAGGTTTACAATACTTATATTCCACATAAGAATAGTCATGATCCATCACTAATAACACAAAATATTAATTGTGTATGATGACCGGGCCACCGGGCCGACTTCGGGTGACCCGAGCTATGGCCCGGATCCGACCCGAAATAATGACCGGGTCTATTTTTGAGACCCGTACCCGACCCTAAACCCGATGAAATAACACCAAATTAGTCCCTAAAGTGTTCGGGACCGGGCCGGGCCTTCGGGCCGGGCCGGGTATGTGCACCCCTAATCTCAAGAATGCTGCCAATTGATTCTAGCTTATACCATGAAGACTCCAATCTTTCGGAATGGAGGCTAAGAGATACACGCTCAAGCTATTGCAGATAGAACGGAAGTAGTTGTCAGGCACGCGTTCATAGGTGAGAATGATGATGAATGTCACGGATCATCACATTCATCAGGTTGAAGTGCGAGTGAATATCTTGGAATAAGAATAAGCTTGAATTGAATAGAAAAACAATAGTACTTCGCATTAATTCATGAGGAACAGCAGAGCTCCACACCTTAATCTATGGTGTGTAGAAACTCCACCGTTGAAAATACATAAGTGATAATGGTCCAGGCATGGCCGAATGGCTGATAAACCCATATTTTATGATATATTTTGTGCTTAATCTGAGTGATTTATTCAATCCTTCACCCACTTATTCATATTAATTGCATGGTTTTACTTTTCCTTCCTTATTATGTGATGTATGTGAAAAACATGTTTCCTATGCTTTAAAATTAATTATTTTAATTACCTTTATTTCCATTCGATACCGTGATTAGTGTGTTGTGTAGTTTCAGATCTTCTAAGGCAGGAATGACTCAAAGGATGGAAAGGAAACATACAAAAATGGAAGGAAAGCACAAAACGGAGTCCTTGAAGAAACTGGCATCCACGCGATCGCATGGACGACGCGATCGCATGCCAAGCGCGAAGAAGCGGCGACGCGGCCGCATGACTGATGCAACCGCGCGCCTTAAGCACAACACATATGACGCGGCCGCATGACTGACGTGACCGCGTGACAAGAAAAGCTCCGAATGACGCGACTGCTTGATCCACGCGGACGCGTGACAGAGGCCACGCACCAGAAATTGCAGAAAACGCTTATAGTGAATTCTGAAGCCCTTTTTGGCCCAAATCCAAGTCCAGAAGGCATAGGCCAGAGGTTATGAAGTGAGGGAATGCATCCATTCAAAGAGAGCTCTCACCAATTTTTACTTCCCATGAATTAGAATTAGTTTTGAGGGAGGCTCTCTCCTCTCTCTTTAGGATTAGGATTTAGACTTAGGATTTTTATTCGCTTTCAGGATTATCTCTTTTGATCAAGTTCAATATTCCTTTTATTTACTTTTGCAAGTTACTTTATGAATCCTTTCATATTACGGATTACTCTTTTATTAATGTTATTTGAGGTATTTCAGTTTAATATTGATTTCTTTTATTTATGCTATTGTTGTTTTTACTCTGAAGATATTTTTATTCCAGTAGATTTACTTCTCCTTTTGATTTTGGTTAAGAAATCAGTAACTCTGGAGTTATCAAACTCAAACATGATTGATAATTGTTATCTTTGTTAATTAAATTGAACTTCAATAATCCCAATCTTTTCTTAGGAAACAAATAGGATCCGAAGATCAACCCAATTAATCTCTTGACCTTCCTTTATATTAGTAAAGGCTAACGAAGTAATTATTATCATCATTGATAAGGATAGCCAGGATAGGACCTCTAATTTCTCATACCTTACCAAAAATTTATTTTACAGTTATTTATTTATTTTTAATTGCCATTTAAATTATTTGTCATATTCGTTCCTCATCTTGAAATCCCAAATCTACAATCTCCATAACCAATAATAAGAACATACTTCCCTGCAGTTCCTTGAGAAGACGACCCGAGGTTTGAATACTTCGGTTATCAATTTATTTAAGGGGTTTGTTACTTGTGACAACCAAAACGTTTGTATGAAAGGACTTTTGAAGGTTTAGAGACTATACTTGCAATGAGGATTTATCCGCAAATTTCTAGACCACGCAAAAGTTCCTCTCGTCAATGGCCAGCCCCCTAAACGTGATCAATGATCAAAAGTGATACAAAGATAGTCTCCAAATGATCAAAAGATGTGAAATAAATCACTAAAAGTAGTTTTTATACTAAACTAGTAGCTAGGGTTACAGAAAATAAGGAAATGATGCAGAAATCCACTTCCGGGCCCACTTGGTGTGAGCTTGGACTGAGCATTGAGCTTTACACGTGTAGAGACTTCTCTTGGAATTAAACGCCAGGTTGCAGCCTGTTTGTGGCGTTTAACTCTGGTTTGTAACCTGTTTCTGGCATTTAACTTCAGAATAGGGCAGGAAGTTGGCGTTTGAACGCCAGTTTGCATCGTCAAAACTCAGGCAAAGTATGGACTATTATATATTTTTGGAAAGATCTGGATGTCTTCTTTCCAACGCAATTAAGAGTGCACCAATTGGGTTTCTGTATCTCCAGAAAATCTATTTTGAGTGCAGGGAGGTCAGAATCCAACAGCATCTGCAGTCCTTTTTCAGCCTCTGAATCAGTTTTTTGCTCAGGTCCCTCAATTTCAGACAGAAAATACCTGAAATCATAGAAAAACACACAAACTCATAGTAAAGTCCAGCAATGTGAATTTGCTTGAAAACTAATAAAAATATACTAAAAAGTAGCTAAATCATACTAAAAATTACCTAAAAACAATGCCAAAAAGCGTATAAATTATCCGCTCATCAGCCCACTTATCTAAAGAATCTTGCGTATGATTTGACTCCGACTTAATAGTCATCATTCTAACAACTACAGACAACTCCGAATGAATGCAACCCTTAAACAATGGTCACGCAACAGATTCTAATAGATGATAAAATATCCTTGCCTCTGGGTTAGGCTCTTCTTCAACCTCTTCCAATTCTGTAACACTTGTTGCATCAAACACCATCTCTTTATATCTTTCTTGGTTACTGTTCATGCCCTGGGTCGAGCTGTACGACCCGGGCTGACTGAAGACAAGTCGACCAGCCTGTGCAGACCAGGACTACTTGACCTCTTTAAGAAAGTGGTCGGCCAAAACCGCTTCAGAGGCCCAAGAAGGCCCAAATAGAGGAACACGACCCAAATCTAAAGGCAGCCCAAGCCTAGAAGGATAAGGGCGGTTCCTTTAAAGATAAGATGACTTCACTCAAAGATAAGATAAGATAACTATCTTATCTCAAAAGAAGATCACTCCACACCATTATAAATACACTGGAGCACCCAGGTATAACTCATACTCTGATTCTACTAAATACCTGCTTAATACCCTTGCTAACTTAAGCATCGGAGTCCCTTGCAGGTACCACCACCCTCCGGTGACAAAGGATCAGCAGCATTGTCAGTCCAACAAGTCGGACGCGACAGCTCCGGCCACCATCCACAAGCCGGACACGTCATCTCCGACCAGCACAGAAGATCTCGTCCGAGATCGACCTACAGTTTTAGGTAACCCTCAGAACAGTTATCCTCCCAAGTCATGTCTTACATGTTTAGATCTCTTTCCATCTGAACCCTCCTTGACCGACAGTCAGACCTATTCAAATTAGATGCAGACCTGTTAATTCCTTATTCGTCAACTTCTTCGTGTTCCGTCCACATCCAATATCCATCATTGAACTCGATACAGTAAAGGCGAAGCATTATATCCATAGGTTCTAACCACTTAGTCATCCGACACTTTTCACATGGACACTTAGATACCCCTTCATACCTAAACGGTTTTATGCTGATCACATGCTCGACAAATGCGTCAACCCCCTCAAAGAACTCAGGTTTTAATCCCTCTGTCTACCGTTATCCCTATTATATATCCATAGGCAATGACTTGGAATCATATTAAATCATACACCCTAGAATTTAATGAATAAAACAAAACTATTAAATTCTTTTACAAAATCCGGTAGAGCATACTGATGCGTGAGCATCTCTCCTATCTTTTCCTAGTGAATTTACATCTAATTTGTTGAGTTTAATCAAGAATTAATTATCTTTTAGCCACTATGGATGTTACTTTGAGTCGTGTGCAATTCTGTTTATTTTAGATAGCATTTGGCTGGATTTGATGGAGTTTCCACAGAAAAAGAGAAGAAGGCGAACGATGCTGTCAACCCTGACCTCTCTGCACTTAAACCTGAATAACTCAAGCTACAGAGGTCCAATGGACGTGATTTTAGTGGCGTTGGAAAGTTAACTTTCAGAGTTTTCCAATGATATATAATAGTCCACACTTCTCTCCCACCAATTTGGCCAAGGCTGCGCCTAACTTGAGATTTCTCAAGTTAGGCACAAGACACCTCAACAACACGCATCAATTAGCAAGACTCCAAGTAAGGCGCAGGAACCCTTGAGTTAGGCGCAACCTCACTCACTCAAACTCCAATCCATGCGGCCATGATCAAGTAAGGCACATGATAACTCAAGTTAGGCGCATGATCTAACAATTCAAGTGGTCCCAGCATCCAAGTTGAGGCTGTTCGAAGATTTAATTAATTCTGATTTAAAATTTAATTTTTATTTTAAAAAAACAGGGAAAGATATTATTTAGTTTTTAAAAATTATAATTTAAATTAATTAGGATTAGATATAAAAGGAAAAAAGAAACTTCTCTTCGGGGATTATTTCACCTCATTCCAAATTTACAGTTTAAGAGAATCCTAGTTTCCACTCTGAACCATGAGCAACTAAACCTCCACTATTAAGGTTAGGAGCTCTGTCTATTGTATGGATTGATTCTATTATTTTTCTATTTTAATTCATGTATTTATTCATATAATTCAAGAATTATTTTCGTTCTTTATTTTATAAAATTGGGTGGAACGGAAGTATGACCCTCTTTCTAATTGAGTTCTTGTATAACTTGGAAAAGCTCTTTACTTGAACAACAGCTTGAAAACATAGATTTAACGGGATACGTTACATATAATCCTCTTATATTTGGGTAATTAGGATTTCTGTGGCATATAACTAGAATTGAACTTCACCCTCTAATTGGAATTAAGTGACCAAGGAATTGGCAGTTGATGAAAGTTAGAGTAGACTAAGAAGGTCTAAGGAATTAGGGCTTAGTCATATATAGTTTGTCATGAGTTAAATCTTGCATGATTAAAATAGTTAGTAAGAAAAGTCAATCTGGAAAATAGATATCTCTGAAACCTTAACTGTTTCTCTATATATTATTCACAACTCCATTACTGCTTGCTTTCTAATATACTGAATTTACTGTTGATGCAATTGAACTCTCAAACACCATTTTCTGCTTGTCTAACTAAGTAAATCACTTAACCATTGTTGCTTGATCTATCAATCCTCGTGGGATCGACCCTCATTCACCTGAGGTACTACTTGGTACGACCCAGTGCACTTGCCGGTTAGTTTGTGATTTTAAATTCCGCACCAAGTTTTTGGCGCTGTTGCCGGAGATTGATAGTGATTAACAACTATTAGTTGTTTGATTGCTTAGATTAGGCGCTTTAGTTTTAATTTTATTTAAATTTTGCTTTAGTATTTTCGAAAAAAATAAATAAATAAATAAATAGCACTAATATTTTTCTTAATTTCTGAAATTAAGTTTGGTGTTCCCTAGTTAGTCTTATTTTAATTTTTCTTATTTAATTTGCCTAATAATTTTGAAATTTTTTGTCTTAATTTTAATAGTAATTTTTGAATTTTAGTGTTTATTTTATTTAGTATTTTTTATTTTATCTCTTTACACAGGTTACCTCACTGGGAATTCTCTGCACTCTGACGCAGAGAGTTCCATCTTTTCTTGTCTTCTGTCTATTTATGTGCAGGAACAGAGACAAGGAACTTCTCTTAGACTTTGATCCTGAACCTGAAAGGACTTTCAGGCGGCGTTTGCAACAAGCAAGACTTTACAAGGCTGCAGAATCCACTATGGATCATAATAATGCTGCTAATGCCAATATGGAAAATCCGAATGGGAATGAGCAACCCACGAGAGTGATTGGCTCTTACTCTGCTCCTACTGCAGATCTTTATGGAAAAAGCATTGTGGTGCCTCCTATAGCTGCAAACAACTTTGAGTTGAAGCCACAATTGGTCACCCTGGTGCAACAAAACTGCCAGTATCATGGTCTTCCCCAAGAAGACCCAAATCAATTTATTTCTAATTTTCTGCAAATTTGTGATACTGTGAAGACAAATGGAGTGAACCTTGAGGTGTACAAACTCATGCTTTTCCTGTTTGCTCTGAGGGATAGAGCAAAGCTATGGCTAGATTCCTAACCCAAGGAGAGTTTGGATACTTGGGACAAGGTTGTTGCTGGGTTTCTTACTAAATTTTTCCTACCAAAGAAGATGACTAAGCTTAGGGTGGAAGTTCAGACTTTTAGGCAGAAGGATGGTGAAACTCTTTATGAAGCTTAGGAGAGATACAAGCAACTGACAAGGCAATGCCCTCCGGACATGTTCTCCAAATGGACCCAACTAGATATCTTTTATGAAGGCTTGGGTGAAATGTCCAAGATGTGCTTAGATAATTCTGCAGGTTGTTCATTGCACAAGAAGAAGACACCGGAGGAGACTATTGAGCTTATTGAATTGGTTTTTAGCAACCAGTATTTATACTCATCTAACAGGAATCCTGTGAACTCTGAGACTCCTCAGAAGAAGAGTGTTACGGAAGTAGAAGCTCTTAATGCTATTCTTGCTCAGAACAAGCTTATGTCTCAGCAAATAAATCTACTTACTCAACAGATGGGTGGCATACAAGTCTCAGCTATCAACACCCAAAATTCACCTCAAGAGGTCTCCTATGACATGACAGGTAATTTTGTGCAAAATGATAATTATGATTATGCTCAATCCTTTTCTGAACAGGTCAATTACATGGGGAGTGGTCCTAGCAATCCTAATAATGATCCATATTCTAAGACATACAATCAGGGGTGGAGAAATCACCTAAATTTTGGGTGGAGGGACCAACCTCAGAGACCTCAGAATTTCAACAATAATTCTAAGGGTGGCTTCCAATAGAACAATCACAATAACCACCAGTTTCAGTCATCTCAGCAAGCAACTTCTCAGCCCCAGCAGAACAATGATTTGGAAGCAATACTGGCAAGTTTTAGACAGGAAACCAGAGCATTAATCAAGAATTTGGAGATTCAGATGGGTCAATTAGCCACAAAAGTTAATGAAATTGATCAGAGGACCACTAATAGCCTTCCTGGTAACACCATTCCAAATCCAAGAGAGGAATGCAAGGCTATCACCTTGATAAGTGGACAAGTGGCAAGTATGGAAGCACAAGTTAATGAGGAGCCAGTTGAAAAAGAAGCTCCAGAAGAGAAGAAGGAAGAAGTAGAGCATGTCCCTCCAAAGCGTGCAGACAACCCATTCCTAGACTCTCTTGACACTTATCCTACATTGCCAAAGGCTCCTGAGTACAAGCCTAAAATGCCATATCCGCAAAGACTTCAAAAGGAGATCAAGGACAAGCAGTTTTCAAAGTTCTTGGAAGTCTTCAGAAAGTTGCAAATCAATATTCCTTTTGTTGAGGTTTTGGAACAAATACCTTTCTATGTCAAATTCATGAAGGAGTTGTTGTCAAAGAAGAAGCCTTTAAAGGGAGATGAGATAGTGGTCCTGACTAAGGAATGTAGTGCCATTATTCAGAATAACTTGCCAAGGAAGATGCCAGATCCAGGGAGCTTTCAAATTCCATGCACCATTGGGAGCACAACCTTTGAGAAAGCACTATGTGATCTGGGAGTAAGCATCAATTTAATGCCCTTGTCTGTGATGAAGAAGTTGCAAATCCAAGAGGCACAACCCACAAGGATAGCATTACAGATGGCAGACAAGTCTATAAAGCCTGCATATGGATTAGTGGAAAATATCTTGGTCAAAGTGGGTAAGTTCTTCCTCACAGCAGATTTTGTGATTCTTGACACGGGGAGGATGAGAATGCCTCTGTAATTCTAGGAAGACCATTCTTAGCCACTGGAAGAGCTCTGATTGATGTGAAAGAAGGTGAATTAGTGCTTAGAGTGCATAATGAGTAACTAGTCTTTCATGTCTTCAAAGATATACATTCAGCAGGTGAAGAAGAGAGGTGCATGCAAACTGAGCTTATTGATCCAAATCTTCAAGAACTCCCTGATGATAATACACAACAGAAATTGCAACTCAAACCTCCTTTGGTGACAACCAATAAAATTCCTCCTGATATCAAACCTAAGTTTGGTGTCGGGAATGCATCATCCACCAAGGCGGAGGTTCCCAAAAAGAAGAAAGTACCCAGGGGATGGAGAAACAAAAAGATTCCCACTGAAGACTTCTCCCCAGGAATGAAGGTGGTGTTGACTAACAATCCAGTGTTCACTTATACAGTAAATAGAATCCTCTCTCTGGAGCATATTGAGCTACTTTATGAGGACACAGGGAGAAGATTCACAGTGAGGGGAGAAGAGCTAAGCCCCTATGATCCTCCTCCCTAGAGGAGCTAACCGTCAAGCTAGTGACGGTAAAGAAGCGCTTGTCGGGAGGCAACCTGATGTTTTCGTATCCTTTAGTTGATTTCTGTTGGTTTAATTTTGTTATTTATTTAGTTTTAGTTGAGTTTTTACTGTTTTTTCTTTGTTTTACGTGTGTTTAGATCATGCAGAGTTATTAAAACAGAAACAGGTTCCTGAATACAGCGTTTCGGACACCCGAGAATATATTGAGTCGGATGAGGTAACGCCTAACTTGAAAATCTCAAGTTAGGTGCCACATGCGACGTGCAAAGAAGCATTCTTCTCGGGATGGTTGGCGCCTAACTTGAAGTTTCTCAAGTTAGGCGCCACAATGAAGCGTACAACGAATATTGTTGTCTGCCTAGTCTGCGCCTAACTTGAGAATTTCAAATTAGGCGCAAGGTGTGAAGACCCAACACAAGTCAGGCGTAGGGAGAAGCAAGTTAGGCGCCGAGGCAGCTAGCACACTGGGGAGTCCTCAAGTTAGGCGCACCATTACATCAAGTTAGGCGCTGTATGTGTGGAATAAGCCATCAAGTTAGGCACACAAATACACAAGTTAGGCGCACCAATTATCCCCCCTCCCAAATAATTCCAAAACTATGACCCCACCCCATTCCTTCTACACCTGGAAAACCCCACACCCCCCCCCCAAAATTCCTTATACATACATTAACCCCCACTCCATTATATATATATATATATATATATTATCCCCCTCCCATACTATATATTTATATACCTATATAATCCGTCCCCCTCCCCCCTTATATATATAAATAAATAAATCAATAAATAAATACCTATATATAGAAAAAAACGTAAAATAAAATAAAAAACCTAAAAATAAAAATTAATACAATACAAAAAAAAGAATATATATATTTTTTAATTATATTAATCTCTCTTATCCTTTTATCATTTTATTCTTCTTTTGCACTAATATTTGTTTTTACTTCTCCGTATGTCTTTTTATGTCCCTTCCTATTTTCAGTTTTTCTTTGCTTGAGGACAAGCAAACTTTTAAGTTTGGTGTTGTCGCTTCACTTGTGGCTTTTTTGTTTACTTTAATGGCACCAAAGGGAGGCGAATAATCTTCACGGAGGAGCACAGCTTGAAGAATGAGACGGCCACTAGGATAACTGAGGTGGTTGAGTTCCTTTCATTCTATATTTCCTCTCATTCTTATTATGTTATATTCCTATTTTCTGCTGTTTTACTTGGTTTTTGCATGATCCTTTGTTATTTCAATTCCTAGGTTCCAGTTTATTTTGCTATTTTTTTCTGTTATTTACTCTTAATACTGAAAAGTGTCTCATGTATTGCTCGCTGAATTTGAATTCAAAAGAAAAAGAAGAAAAAGATGTATTGTATGAGAAATAGAGTTTATAATAAAGAATAGTCTTATTTACTTAATTGTGGTGGTATTTTCTGTGATTTTGAATGCATGACATGAACAGTGCATATTTAAATTTGAATCAAAGAATGTTGCTGTACAAAGAACAGGAATTTAGAGAACTATTATGAATTCTCTGCAATAAGTGAAAGTTTAATCCTTGAAGTAGAAGAAATAGCAAACGAAAAATAAAAGCAAGGTCCAAGGCTCTGAGCATCAATGACTAGGGAGGTTAGACATGATTAAAAGCTCAAAGAGTTATTTCCCTGGTCACATGCTTGTGGTGTGGTTGTGTCAAGTAATCCTTGAGACAGAACACTAAGAGTCGAGATCAAATGCATTTAACAAAGTATGCCAAAGGTTTTGAGTACCACTATCTGGGAGTAACTGAAAGGAAAATCAGAACTTAAAGAGAGTTCCCCAGTTAAGTGCTTGTGGTGTTTTTGTGTCAAGTGAAGCTTGAGACAAAACATTTAAAGTCATGACTAGGCTCAAGGTACAAAGCACCAAAGAAAAGAGAATCAAAGGAAATTTGCTGCGTTCAAGGATTAAATTGAAGTACAAAAGATTAGAGAATTCATAATAGAGTAAAGTATCGTTTTTGTCCCCAACATTTGGGGTAAGTCCTATTTGTGTCCCTAACGTTTAAATCGTCCTATTTCTATCCTTAACGTTTATAAAAGTGATTCAATGTTATCATACTATCAATTATACTAACAAATCATATTATATTTTTCAATTATTCTCACTTGGATGTGGTCGATGTTAATATTATACCCACTATTTGTGTTTAGATTAAATTATGTCCCTAGAAAAGTGAATTATGTAAATGTTATAGGAATTAGTTTTAACATTTGATGAACTATTTTTCGGAGTAGATCATCGATTCTATCCCAGACATTTGTATTCTAACTTCAAGAAGAGATTTTTAAAACTCAAACTAAAGCGCTCATGATGTGTAATTGACGGCAGGATAACATTGAATCACTTTTACAAACGTTAGGGATACAAATAGGACGATTTAAACATTAGGGACACAAATAGGATTTACCCCAAACGTTAGGGACAAAAACAATATTTTACTCTTCATAATATTATCCGGATTCTAATTCCGAATGACAATGACATCCTTCTAATTCAAAGGAGAATGGGATGCCAGAACTATTCAGGATTGCAGTTGTAAACTCCACTATAAGAAGAGACATGAGCTTAATCGAACTCTCATTCTCATGCAAATTCACATCCTAAGCCTATATTAGTTTGGTTGCTTGAGGACAAATAACAATTCAAGTTTGGTGTTGTGATGCGTGAGCATCTTTCCTATCTTTTCCTAGTGAATTTGTATTTAATTTGTTGAGTTTAATCAAGAATTAATTATATTTTAGCCACTATGGATGTTACTTTGAGTCGTGTGCAATTTTGTTTATTTTAGGTAGCATTTGGATGGATTTGATGGAGTTTCCGCAGAAAAAGAGAAGAAGGCGAATGATGCTGTCAACCCTGACCTCTCTGCACTTAAACCTGAATAACTCGAGCTACAGAGGTCCAATGGACGTGATTCCAGTGGCGTTGGAAAGCTAACTTCCAGAGATTTCCAATGATATATAATAGTCCACACTTCTCTCCCACCAATTCGGCCAAGGCTGCGCCTAACTTGAGATTTCTCAAGTTAGGCGTAAGACACCTCAACAACACGCATCAATTAGCTAGACTCCAAGTAAGGCGCAGGAACCCTTGAGTTAGGCGCAACCTCACTCACTCAAACTCCAATCCATGTGGCCATGATCAAGTAAGGCGCATGATAACTCAAGTTAGGCGCATGATCTTCCAATTCAAGTGGTCCCAGCGTCCAAGTTGAGGCTGTTCAAAGATTTAATTAATGCTGATTTAAACTTTAATTTTTATTTTTAAAAAATAGGAAAAGATACTATTTAGTTTTTAAAAATTATAATTTAAATTAACTAGGATTAGATATAAAAGGAAAAAAGAAACTTCTCTTCGGGGATTATTCCACCTCAATCTAAATTTACAGTTTAAGAGAATCCTAGTTTCCACTCTGAACTATGAGCAACTAAATCTCCACTGTTAAGGTTAGGAGCTCTGTCTATTGTATGGATTGATTCTATTATTTTTCTATTTTAATTCATGTATTGATTCATATAATTCAAGAATTGTTTTCGTTCTTTATTTTATGAAATTGGGTGGAACGGAAGTATGACCCTCTTTTTAATTGAGTTCTTGTATAACTTGGAAAAGCTCTTTACTTGAACAACAGCTTGAAAACATATTCTCCTAAATTTCTAATTATCGGGATTTAATGGGATACGTGACATATAATCCTCTTATATTTGGGTAATTAGGATTTCTGTGGCATATAACTAGAATTGAACTTCACTTTCTAATTGGAATTAAGTGACCAAGGAATTGGCGGTTGATGAAAGTTAGAGTAGACTAAGAAGGTCTAAAGAATTAGGGCTTAGTCATATATAGTTTGTCATAAGTTAAATCTTGCATGATTAAAATAGTTAGTAAGAAAAGTCAATCCGGAAAATAGATATCTCTGAAGCCTTAACTGTTTCTCCATATATTATTCACAACTCCATTACTGCTTGCTTTCTAATATTCTGAATTTACTGTTAATGCAATTGAACTCTCAAACACCATTTTCTGCTTGTCTAACTAAGTAAATCACTTAACCATTGTTACTTGATCCATCAATCCTCGTGGGATCGACCCTCATTCACCTGAGGTACTACTTGGTACGATCTGGTGCACTTGCCGGTTAGTTTGTGGTTTTAAATTCTGCACCACATACCCTACAATTAGAGTCTTCTTCAAACCAAACAAGTTTTAAAATAAATCACACGAAATTTTGATAGAACTTTTCCTTAATTCAGAGACATCCATCAAATAAATATAACAATTTTCACAGTAAAAATAACTGCAAGCATATATTAGAATAAACACAAATTCAAAAACATATCAAATCCTAACCATTCTTGTGCGCAACCCCTTGTAACTCCACAATTTTCTAACAAATAAGGATTTCGAGAAGGCGCCTCTACGCGAATTTCTCCCACTTCCATCCTAAAACGCTATCCTAGGAAAAGTAAGTCTAACATAAAACTTAAATAATTGATTATAGTTAGAGATAGAAAACCTACCTGAAACATGGATGCACAGAATATGGAAGAAGCAAAATCCAATTAATATCAGAGAAATACCACTGTCCTAGCTAATAAAAAAGAAAACTTATTAAACTCACAAGGTGAAACTAATTAAGTCAACAAACTTCACAAAGTCATCCACCAATAATGTCGAACACTCTTAATCTCACCCTACTTAACCTACATTAATAACTTAATTATAATTTCTATTTACGTTAAATTAACATAAAAAATTCTAATCACAAACTTCATTACCTTATTTTAATAAATTTTTTTATAATAAAATTTCTAAACAAAATCCTCGACTCACAAAAAAACCTGAAAAAACTAAAACTACAAATCAAACCCAAACCACTAACTTTGTTACCGTAATTTAATCAATAATTTGATAAAATACCTAACAAAATTCTAAAATCACAAAAAAAATCTGAAAAACAATAAAAATACTAGACCAAATCCTATTTACAAACTTCATTACACTAATGTAATCAATAATTTCATAAAGCATTTAACAAAAAATTCTAAACTCACATAAAAATCTTAATGAAATTAATAAACTATGCCAAATTACCTTTCTTAGTGGCTGCAGGATGCTGAAATTGTGGTGGTACTAGTAGTGACGGCGACACCAACACCAATGGCCACTAAGAACATCGGCGGTGTTTCCAATCTTCCCATCGGTGACCGACAGCTCCAGCAGCGAGACCGACTAGCGGCGGTGGCACCAGAGTCTCTGGCAGGTGACGGCGATGCCAGCAGCACCTCTGCCGACGAGATAACACGAAAGGAGAGAAAGAGAGAAGAGAGAGAGTGAACTCGAACAAGTGAAGGAGAAAGGGTTCGCATTTGAATTTTAAACAAGGTTACCTCGGATTTACCGTCTGATTACTCCGATGGTAAATTGGTCAAACACAGCGTTTCACTTAAGCTATTTATCGTCGGCAAAATCTGACGGTAAAATCGTCGATAAATTTGGTGCCCATAAAACAATATTTTGCACCACTAATCACCGCCGGATTTATTGTAGGAATATAAAATCTTATAGTAAACATTTTGGAAAATCCAAGTTGCCTTGTATACTACGAAAAATCCGTCGCTAAATCCACCGATAATAGATGTCACTAAACTGACGGTAACTCCGACGATTCTCAACATTTTTCTTGTAGTGAAGATTAGTATAACCAAGGGCGAAGCTAGGTATATTTAGCCCGGGAGCCAGGTTTTTTTTGAGTTTTTTATTTTAATAAAAAATAATTAAAAATATATAAAAAAATTAATTTAAAATAATAATTAAGACTTAAACTTACTCCTTACAAGATAATGGAACATATCGTATATCAAAATAATTAAACTCAAATATCTCAAAACTAACCTCAAATATTGTAAAGATAGATTGTTGTATTTAAAATCTACAAATATTATTCAATTTCTTTTTATACGTTTCTTGCAAAATTATAAAAAAAATATTAACAAAATGTATCTATGCTTCATTTAAATAATTTAAATCACAACTATAACTTATACAGTGGAAAAATCAATAAAAATATTACTAGATTTGAAATGAATTAAAATTTGCAATTTACATAGACAGTTAGGCTCGACGTTTTTTCCTTGATTCAAAGTCATCTATTATTAAATCCGTACTAAAAGTAGCTGTAATTTCTTTCTCAATGTATGTAAATGACTAAATTATCTATAGAAAATTCATCTGCCATTTTACTCCGAAGTCTTGTTTTAACAATTTTAATTACCGAGAAAGCTCTTTCTGTTGTCGCTATAAATACCAAAAGTGTCAAGACATTGCGAATCAATCTATCAACCTAATGTTAAGTTCTTAATTTTTCTGTTTTTTCTATCTTTGACATAACTCTGAAAGTGTCCCGACATCTTTTAAATGATTCGGTATATCAAATGCATAATGTTGCAATTAGCATTCAAAAGAATTCTTTATATTTGAGAGTTAATTGCGGCCAAAAACACATCTTTTTGATAATGATGCTTAACTATTATTTTTGGTTGACGAGATCGACCTCTTCTAACCGTGTACTGTGCACTCATAGCAGGGATGTCAATTTCACACTTCTCACAAAACTTTTTAATAGTCTCAATTAAATTACACCAACCGTTATATCTCAATTTTTAAAGAAGTAGTTTTGATGTGGAAACAACGTGCATTGCATTTAAAATATCTTGGAATTTTTGTTGTAATGCTTGGCACAAAATATTAGTAATTCCGATAATTCTCTTCATCAAATGTAATGTAAAAACAAATTCAAACGAAGATAGCACTTTGTTGACACCATAAGTCTCACATCTTTTAGCAGAAGTTGTACCATCCTCAATAATATTATTAAGAATGATATGAGTAGCTGTAAACATTCTAATCTACAAATAAAATGAAAGTAAGAACTCCATCTTGTATGTCCAGCTCTTTGCAAAGTACTCACTTAATAATTTGCACCTTGACTTGTTTCTAGTTCATCATTAGTAATCAATTTTGCATTTTCAATTTCTTAAGCTTCTTGTAATTGATTATGTCGTTTGCAAGATACACCAATAATATTGACAATAGCAGTTAATTGTGTGAAAAATTCATGAATTTAAAGTACTTCTCTTGAAGCAGCCACCAGTGCTAACTGCAATCTATGAGCAAAACAATGGAATAGTATGCTTGTCGGCAATCATTGAGAAATAAAGCTTGTAAACCATTCCATTCCCCTCTCATATTGCTAGCGCCATCATACCCCTGACCTTGAATGTTTTCAATTTGGAGATTATAAATAGAAAGAACAGACACTAATTTTTTTTAAAGTCAAGACACTGGTGTCACTAACATGTACAAGGTCAAAGAAGCGTTCACGAACAAAACCATCCGTATCAACAAATCTTAAAACAATAGCCATTTTCTCTTTTTTAGATTTATTATGATTTTCATCAATAATAATACAAAATTTGGCGTCTCCAATATCTTTTGTAATTGAATTTCTCACCATTGTAGCAAGAACATGTAGAATTTTTTTTATCGTTTGAAGTATATTTAGCAAATCTAGGAGCATTTTCCAAAATAAGCTTTTGAACACTACTATTGTAAGACCCCAAAAAATTTAACAATTTAATAAAGTTACCTCGATTATATGAACTCAAACTTTCATCATGGTCCCTATAAGTGCAACCTTTAAAAGTCAATTATCTAATACAATCAATAGATGCTCCAAGTCTACATCAATTATTCTCAACTTTCTCTGATATTTGCCACTTCATAAGTGTATCAACATGTTGTGATTGCTTTATCAAATCATCACAAAATTTTGTTGCCTTGTGATGGAATGAATTAGGGCCTTTGCCAATGTGATTTAAAAGAGAACAATCATTTTCGCTATTTACCTTCTTCCAATTCTTGAAGCCGTTTTCAGTGAAGGCATTTGAACCTGTATTGATTGAAGATTCCTTAGCTAATAGATATCATGGTAAACAATATCCAATATTTAATATTATTTTCAATAGAATACTCTAACCATGAAGAGTATAATTGAAATTTCAAACTAAGAAGCTTGAAAACGACGACGATGACTTGTATCCTTCGAGAATGGATATCGTCAAGTATTGGTTAATTCGGTCTAGCTTTAATATAAGTTGGACGAATTTCGTCTCTTTTACTTGGATGAAGCTTCCAAATCATTGGTTTGATTCCCAGATCTCTTACCAGATAACATACGTCTATTTGTTTAGAATAGTTGTGGGCGCTTTGACTTTGAACTATCTTGTTGAGCATCTAAAGTATTGATGTTTGATGCCTCAAGTGTTGAAGAAGTTGGTGTTTGACGTAACAATATTAGAAACATCTTCATTCTTTTGCCTAGTCTTTTTTAAAAAAGTGTCTATTAGTTTTATCTTATCCATGATTTAACTAAAATCTTACAATTAAAAATTTACACAGATAAATATTATGCAACTTAGTAAAATTCAATTAATTTTATTTTTTACAAATCAATAATATCAATATCACAAATAATTAATAGTGAGAGAAAAAATTAAGAAAAGATATGCTAGGTTAACATTATAATTGTATACTTATCATCTTCAATTTTTTTAAAAGAATTTAAATTATTATAAAATTATAAGCTAAACAAATACATAAACTTAAGGGTGAAGGCTAAAGTTATCAATTAAACTTTTAGAAAAATAACAAACTTTAGATTTTAATATATATTGATATTTATTGATATATTTTAATAAAAATTTATGATAATAGTGTAACCTTTATAACTCTCGTTGCTCTTTATTTTTCAATGATAAATACTATATGTTCCTTTACAGTATAAACATTGTTGTGTCAGTATTCACAAAAATATGGAATCCTCCTTGAAGAAGATATGTTATTTTCCTTGTGGTGAAATCACCGTAGTTTTTGCATTTTTTTTTCTATGCCATTCTTCTTTCTCTTTTGTCACTCCTTTGATGTTTTTTCACCTCACCGACTAGCCTATTTTCTATGTCTTGTGTTTTTTGAGTCGAATGATCAAACACCATTGTCATATGCTGCTTACCTATTCTCATGAAGAAATCATATAGTTTTTGCTTCCTTTCTGGCAGTTCCATTTGCATTCTCTCGTGGCAGTTCCATCTGCGTTCTCTCGTGGGAGTTCCATTTGTGTTCTCTCGTGGCAGTTCCATCTGCATTTCGTCTGTGTTTTCTTGTGGCAGTTCCATCTGTGTTTCTTTCTGGCAGTTCTGTCTGCTCTTCCTTCAGATAGCGGCAGTTCCGTCTGCGCTTCCTTCAGACATGCGGCAGTTCCTTCTGCGCTTCTTTCAGACAAGCGGAAGTTTCGTCTGCGCTTCCTTCAGACAAACGGCAGTTCCGTCTGCGCTTCCTTCAGACTAGCGGCAGTTCCATCTGCACTTCCTTCAGACAAGTGGCAATTCCATCTTTGCTTTCTTCCGGCAGTTCCGTCTGCACCCGTTTTATCAGTTTATGCAGTTTTTTTTATTTCGTTGTTTTAAATAAGTTTGAGGGAGGATGTTAGAATATAATTAGGATCAATTAGTATATCTGAATATTTATTATAGGAGATTACGTCTTTATTATTATGATTCTCTTAGTACCTATAAATACCCTTTTATATTGTATCATTCTAGACAACTTGAACACACAACTCAATAATACACAAATTCTTTCTCTAGTTTAGTCTCTTGTTTCTAACACAGAGGACAACGAAAAGAGAAGAATAAGTGAATAATTGTTCTGCTTTTTTTTTTATCAAAAATTCAAAGAGTGACACTAAGAAAAAGAGAAAAAAAAAGAAATTTTTAATTTTTGATTCAATTTAAAAATAATAAACATGTACAATTGTAAATACTATATGACTTATTAGATTTTTTTTACTTAAAGCTATAATTAGTCTATGGCCTAATCCATAGAATCTAAGGAGTGGAGGAGGCCATACATTTTACTTATTCATGTTTGGTACACAATATTAACAACTATGAAAAACAACCAAGAGACCAATGCAAATTATTAAAACATAACAAATTTATTAAAAGAAGGATTGATGTTTGAAATTTCACGGAGTGGAATTGGAAGATAATATATAGGCATGATTGTTTTTTGAGTGAATACCCCATTCGACCCCTGACAATTATCTCGAAAGAACAACGAGGCCCCCAAGAAAAAAAAACACCCAACCCGGTCCCTAATCTTTTTTTTTTAGGATTGATTAACCCCTGTGCAAAAAAAAAACAACATTAATTTTTTTGGCACAGAGGCTAATCAGTCCTATAAAAGTAAATCTCAGGGGTCGGGTTGGTATTTTTTTTTTTGTCTCAGGGGCCGGGTTGGTATTTTTTTTTTTTCAAGGGCCTCGTTGTCTTTTGAGGTAATTGTCAGGGGCTATTTTGAGTTTTTCTCTTGTTTTTTTCTACTAAAACGAAAGAAATATCTTTTTAAATAAGAAGTATTTATTTTATTTCTTGAGTCATATTTTTATACTTTTAAATGAATGCAAAAGTAGAAAATAAACAATTTTTATGTGTTTTCTGAGACTTACTTTTAGTTAAAGTTAAAAAGAGAAAAATTTCAAAAAAATTACAACTTTATCTTCATATAATTTTAGAAATCAATTTTAGACAGATATCCTGAATAGGAATTGATTATACCCCTACCCTAAATAGATCTATATAAATCGAATAAGACAAACTCGATTTAAGCATTTACATGTAAATCGAATTAGCCCAATTTAATTTAGTATGCATCCAAGTAAATCGAATTAGGCCGATTCAATTTATTAGAATAGAGACTTTAAATCTAATCAGCCTAATTCGATTAACTTGTATAGGATATAGATAGTATATCGAATTAACCTACTTCAATTTAATGCAATACATATTAAGAAATATATAAAAAAAAATCAAAAGAGAATACGAATGTTTTTTTTAATGTACTCATTCTCTTTTTACAATAAAATAGTCTTTTTCTTTTTTGGTGTCTTAAGAAGAAGAATGAAAGACAAAAAGAAATATATGAAAAAAGAACAAACTAAAATTTAGCAGTAGTAGTATCCCTAATCAAATATTCTTTGAATTCCTCCCAATGTTCTATGAGTTCAACAAGGTCCTGATTTGTTGTTAGTTCCCTTTTCGCTATGATGTCTGCCATCTTATTTGTCTCTCTCTGAATCAGTCTTAAATCTGTCCTTCAACTCCACTGCATGATATTGTGGATCTTTTGAATCAAGAAGTGTTCAGAACTTTATAACTCTTCTCTATTTTGAATAACAGTGTATGCCTGACCTCCATATAATCAGTCTCACATATAACATCAATATGTTCATCATCCCAAGCAAGAAGAAGAAAGCCTCTCTAAATGATAAATAATTCTCTGTGAAAAATACTATTACTAGTTAAAATTCCTTTGCAACCTCACTACTAAGTACTACTTCAATCTCTACTCACACAGACAAAACCAATTTTGTCTCCACTACCACAAAAAACTGAAACCATAATAATCTTATACGTATTATGAGAAGGTAATATCCAACTATTACTAATAGAAGAGGACAAAGAAACACAGTTCATCTAAAAAAAGGACTTAAGTTCCTTTTCTAAAACTAGAGCCAAACCTGTAACTTTATCCGATGACCAAGGTTTGTTTGGATTGAAAATATCATTAGTCGTTACTCGCCAAATCCACCAAAGACCCGTTACTATTTTTTCAAGAACCAAGAAAACATATCTTGAGGCGCAAATTTTGCCAAATAATCTTAACATTCACACAATCTCTAATACAATGTAAGACAGTTTTTTGGATAGCAAGTCACCTAGGCAAAGATCAGAATTTGCTATATTTCTCTTGTACCTAAACACAATCGTAGAAAGAGCATTCCTAAGATAGAGCCAAACCAGCAACTTATGCTTCTCAGGAACCTACTAATTCTATAGCCAAGTCAACTCCCCTGATCATGCCAACCAAATTTTATTTTACTCAACCACAAGTAATCATTACTAGCATTATCCACATTAGAAGTTTTTTCAGACCAAAACCATTCCACCTCTAAGCCAAATTGAGTTACCAGATTATAAGAGAGGATGTTAGCTTTTAAATTATGATTCAAAAGAGACTAAATACCATCAAAAGTCCACTTGCCATTAGACCATAAATCTAAAATAAGAAGACATGAGTAAGAGATATACACATAATCATCTTTTCAGATAAGGTCCCTTCCTTCTTCCAAGAATCAAACAAGAATTTTGTTCAAATCGCCCAATACACCAATTAATTTCCTCTTTCAAATAGCCAAAGACTTTTCACAAATACTTCTAAACATGGGAGCCCTTACTGAAATTAAAACTACAACGATCACTGTGAAAAGAGATATACTTCGTTATTAGCATTCTGAGCAAATTTTATCAAGTTATTTAATAAATTGTCATAGTAATTTTTCCATCAAGGAGATGTTACCACAGGATAGATCTCTTATGCCAAGCACTCTATTATTTTTTTGGGAGCAACCAAAACCTTCTAGCTGGTAAGATTTAATCCCTTGTTGTTTGCTTAGCCTTTTCAAAAAAATTTTCTCATCATGGAAGAAATTTTATTAGTTATTGCCTTGGAAAAAAGGAAGACATGCATGTGTTACGAGGGAATAAACGTAACTCCGAATTAATAAGACAAAGTATTCCTGCCCTGCTAAGCATTCTACCTTTTCAACTAGCTAATTTTTCACTAATTTTATGGAAGAAGTTATGAAAAGATGCTGAAGTTGCCTAGGAATGATTGAGATTAACTCTGAGATACTTGCCCAAATCCTGAACAAACCTAATGGAAGGAACTCCCGTAAAGATATCTCTTTTTCTAGCAGAAACATTCTTTGAGCAAAGCACTTTAGATTTATCAACGTTAATTTTCATACCTGAGGCCTTGCAAAACTTATTCATAACCTCCATTACCATTTGCACTTGTTTCTTCCTAACTTTGCAAAAAAGTAATAAGTCATTAGCAAACATCAGGTCAGAAATTCTAGGACCCTTTTAGACACAAAAATTAGCTCCCAACTACCCTCATCCACTTGGTGATTGATATAATAGGCCAGATGTTCTATACACAAAACAAAAAGATAAGGTGACATTAGGTCACCTTGTCTAAGTACATGCCTTGAAAGAAAACTATCCAATTCACTGTCGTTCCAAAGGATAGACAAAGAAGATGCTGATACACAATTCATAATCAGTCTAATAATAAAGTCAGGAAAACCAAAATACTGAAGATTTTGTTCATGGAATCTCCAATCCACCCTATTATAAGTCTTTTCAAAATATATTTTAAAAGCTAGAATACCTTTATTTGACTTAGTATGCATCATGAAATGGAGGACTTCTTGCACAATGATGATATTATCTGGAGATCCTCTCCCTGTGATAAAACCACCTTGAAGTGGGCCAACAATATCAACAAGAAAAGGACGAACACTACAAGAAAAATGTTGAGTACTGTTGGATTTATTGTCGGATTCATCAAATAAATTCGACGGTAAATAATTTATCGTCAGATTGAATTTGACGGTATAAATAGCACCGGAAAATTGTTCACCGGCAGATTATTTTGTCCGACACTAATTATCGACGGTTTTTTCGTCGGTTTTTTAATGAATTTGTCAAGACTAAGTTGCTGATTACTGTCGGATTACACTGACGGTAACTTTGGCGCCATGTTACGTGTTTTGTCGCCCAATTACCGTCAAATTTGTCTGCCGGTAAATTATACGGTAGTTTTTCTTTTTTACAATTAAGCCACAATTAGTAGTCAAATTATAATTCTTATTAACGTAATTAGGACAGAAATTCAAAATTACCAGAAATCAACTAATGATTTTATTAAATATCAATTGTCTGAATATAATAAAATGTCACAGGAGAATAATACAATGAAATAGACATAAAATAAATTAAATTCTTAAACCCTATAGATCTCGGTAATCGTCGCCGTCATCGTCTTCCCCCTGCTGAGACAGCGGAGTAGGTGCTGATATCGGTGCCCTACTAGCAACACCACTGCCTCCAGCATGCATCTGCGTTGAACACCTCTATCTGCTCTCGCAAACGCTCTAGCTTCTCCGTTATTTGCGAGTTTATGGCTGCAGTGTCTCCTATGCGTGTAAGAAGCTTGTTGTACTTCTGTTCAGACTGCTGAGCTTGTTGGTGAAGCTCCTGTGTGAGTGTCTGTACCTCCTCCCTCAAGTAGACAACTTCCTCGGGATCGGTAGGGCTGGTGGCAGAGGTAGATGCAGATGAAGTTGCCAATGCAGAGGCGCGGAGGCCATTGGCGAAGAACAACCCCAACCTGAAAATGTGATTCTTGTGGGTCTCAAAGGCGGTCTCGCACTAAACCCTATCAGGATCTACCACTGAGGTATCAGAGCTGGGGTCGTCGTTCTCACTAGGCAGCTGGGATTAATGGGTCGCCAATCTCTGCAATGTAGTCTTCTTGTGTAACACACGTTGTGATTAGGATTACAGGTAATTAACTTTTAACCGAATAAATCTCAAACTTAGAATTAATTGAAACTCACATAATGAGCTGCAGACTTCTCATCAACAAATCTCTCCTTGTTGGCCTTCAACGTATGGGTATACTTGAAGGTCTCCGCTAGTGTCGCCTTACGATCCAACAACTTAAACTACACATATTGAAATCAACCAATAAAATAAATCAAGAAACAACTAATTCAAGTAATAATTAACAAACATTAGCAAACAACTTACCAACCTGTTCTTCGTCTTCATGAAGGTCGCCAACCCAACTGTATACTTCGACGACCTCGGCGAATCTCTGTTAGCGACGTTCGTCAGACGGTGATGCTTGAACCCCTTATCAGTTCTAAAATGGGCCTCCAGTTCTTTCTAGATAGATAGATGGATCCAAATTGTTAGGTGGTCATGCCCCTGACGAACGTCGCTAATCATCTGGTGAAGTCGTTTAGTTGTCCGGTGGTCATACATCTTCCTGATCATGAGATCATGTTCCGTATCCCATATAAATTTCAACTGCACAAAGTGATTCAACAACATTAGTTAGTTGAAATAAAATATAGTTCAAATACAGTTAATTCATCGTGTAACTCAGCCATGGATGGTCGTACATTGACTTAATCATCTCAGAGATCTCCTGTGTACATACATTATTCAGTGTAAACCTGTCAATGAAAAAAACTTAAGATTAACAAACACATAAACCTTATCCATATAAAAGATATTAAAATAGTAATAATTCACGCCTGCATGCTATCAGGCCAAATCCTCATTAGTATGACAGTCGGTGGTAGAGGGGCATCTTGCTGGGACGCGTTAAACGAATCACCCACCGTAGACTCTATCGTTGGATCTGTAGGGGGCATAGCAGAAGGAAGCACGCAGTTTGGGTTCGGGACCATGAGAACTACTGGTCCGCTGGACCCGCCTGTGCCGTCACAGGGGTCGACAGAGTAGTCGAGGTAGAGGGCGATGACAGAGCAGTCCCTGGAGATTCAGTGAAAATTCTTCCTCTACCATAACCACGAGACCCACTCGATCTATCTCTGCTACCCGTCGTCATGTCTACAAAGAAAATATATTATTAACACTAATCAGTTTATATACTATACAAATCCTTCAACATTTAGGAAAGTACATACTTTTTATATTTAATTTTTTTGTTTGAAAGCCATGTGAAGAAACTTCATACCACCATTACCATATATCTTTTTATTCTAAGTTCACTTTATTTTCATACTTAAATTCATAATATATATATATATATATATATATATATATATATATATATATATATATATATATAATGTTGTACATATAACACACACTTTTACTTAGCATATACATATATCTATCTTTATTTGGAATCATAGTGCTAAATTTAAAGCAATTTATGTTCATATAAATTTACTTAAAAGTGCATCTTAATTATTGATATCAAGCTTAACTTACTCATAAATCCTAAAGTAGCATATGATAACCAAATCCTAAATCATAAATTAATGTATAATTAATTCCTAAATCCTAAATTAACTTCATCGTAAAACCTAAATTAGCATATGATAATCAAATCCTAAATCCTAAATTAACATATAACTAAATCCTAAATTCTAAATTAACTTAACCCTAAATCTTAAATTAGCATATAATAATCAAATCCTAAATTAACATATAACTAAATCCTAAATTAACTTAAACAAAAAAAAAGTGACCATGAAACTTGAGGAGCGAACAGAAGAAGAAGAACTTAGGGGAGGGAGATGCAGTGGCGGTGCTGGACGGCGACGGCGACACATGAACAAAGAGAGAGAGAGAGAAAGAGAGAGAGAGAAAGAGAGAGTTACAATTGACGGAGGGGAGAGGAGGAACGAGCTAGTTTCGGTGAGGGGAAGAGGAGGCGGCGACAGGAGGGGCCGACGGCGGCGGGGAGAGAAGAGGGTTAGAGAGAGAGGGAGAAGAGAGGTTAGAGAGAGAAGGAGAGGGAGATGAGATTTCGAAATAAAGGGGGAGAGAGTTCGCCCTTTGAATTTTAGTGTTCGTTACTAGATAAATCCGACGGTAACGCATTGCGGTCACTAGTTAAAATGCAGTGTTCAACTAAAATAGGTTTACCAGTGGATTTTTTCGCCAGTAAATTTCATGCTACATTTTGTGCCTATTTTTTTCATTTTTCCTCCAACTATTACCGACGAATTTACCATCAGAAATGAAAATCCACTAGTAACACCTAACAAATTTCACATGAAAACCGTCCATAAATTCATCGGTAAAGCCGATGCTAATGTGCGACGCTAAATCTGACGGTAAATTATCCGATGATACTCAGTGTTTTTCTTGTAGTGGAAGTCTGTTGACAAGAACCTTTGTAATAATTTTATACACCACATTACAAAGACTAATAGACCTAAAATTCTTTATAGAAGATAGTACTTCTACCTTAAGAATAAGAACAATTAGAATTTCTACCATCTTGGGGTTAAAGGGACTACCCAAAAAAACATGCAAATTAAATTCCAAACATCAAATCCAATCGTCTCTCAATATTCTTTAAAAAAATAAACTTAAAAACTATCAGGACTTGAAGGCTAATAGGAATTTATGTTAAAGACAACTGCCTTAACTTCTTCCAAAATGACTGGTGTCATTAGATTGTTACACACATCATTATTAAGAGAGGATAAACAGACATGAAAATAATATCTTTTCCATAACGAAATCGTGCGTATTATTTTTCTTTATGACAAATTAAAACTATTTTATAGGATAAAAAAAATAATAAATATGAAAAAATTTGGTACTAAAATAATTTTTTTTATACTGATAAAATTTTGTCTGATTGATTTAGGATTACAAATTATTTTCTTTTTTTGTTTCCAACAGAAACAAAATTGCTCAATTATCTCTATAAAACGAAATGATACTACAAAATAAATAAATAAATAAATAAATAATTTTTTAAAAGCAAGCCAACTTCTTCGGTAATAACCTAAGGGGCAAGTATCCCTTTACATGCACGACTTCAATTATTTGTATTATATATCCTATTTTTAGAAATTTGAATTCAACCTATTTGGCTAATGGGGTGAATAAATCTTCAATATTCTTGGACCTGGTATCTTTGGTGCTAGTGCCTTTGATATCCTTGCTGCACTCCCTGAGTCCTTGATTCTTCTTGGTAATAAACTAATAACTATATCTTTTTTTTTTTTTTTCATTAGAGTAAATTAAGGTTTATTATTCTTCTATCCTTACAGTAGTTCTATTAACTTTTCAGTTAGATTCTCATATTTTAAGAATTTGCAATAATTTAATTTTTATATTAGATAAAAATGTTCAATTAAATTTTCTCAAATTATTTTTTGTTAAAAAATACACAATATTTTTTTATATTTTGTATTTGACATATGATGAACTATGAAATATTCTAAAAATAAATATTTTAAAATTATTGCATTTTCTTAAAATAATAACTAGCTAATAAGGATATGATTATACACATTTTTATTTTGTATAAATTTTTATATTATAAAAATTGAAAATCTAGTAAAATTATAAAAAATAACAGAATAATTAAATTTTAAATTAATTAGACTTGTAAAGTGAGTTGAACTTGCAAAATTATTTGAAACATGTTGAAGTTGCCCTCATTAATATTTTTCAACTACAAAAGGATTATTTTACTGACCACTTAATTATCCTTGTAAATTTTGTATTAGATAGTAATATAACACTAATTGAATAATGTAAATGCTTCAACTTATGCTTTGAAATATTAACTAAAAAAACTACTAATTCGTTTTATATATTTTCATTCAATAGTCAAAGGATATATAGATGATGATTTATCTTGTGACATCTATAAAAAAAAAGCATCGTTTTAGCACATAATTTTATTGTTTGCATATTTTCAAACTTGAATATATTTTCTAGACTTCTAGTTTTGTGTTATCTGTTAATGATGCTGATGATGACTTTGCACAATACGTGTATAGCTAGTTTAGTACATAATTATATATTTTGCACCAATAATCGGTGTTAACTTATTATGAAGAAATGTAATGATTCAATATGGAAAACTAGAATCCTACTCGGAACAAAGAATGCAACTTGATGTTACTATTAAAAGTTTGAAATAACTAACACCATAACAAATCACAAATCTTGATATAGCGCTTGCTTCATTTGAAATAATTAACTCCACTTCTCTTATTATTTTTGTTTGAAATAGTAGCGTTGGTGCTTATATTATTTTCTCTTTGCTAAAACTTGTCAAATCATCTACAACTTGAAGTAAAAATCTGTACGTAAATTTTTATTTTTTATTTTGAATTTTTGTTTCTTTTCAATAATTGTTTTATTTTATTTTGAAAGTATCTGGACTAGTGAGCAGTGGCGAGATAGCACGAGAATATGCTGCAACTGGAGTAGGGTTATTGGCTGGATCGTCAATCTTGCTTGTGACGGTAGTGTGGGAACATGTGTTGTCACTGGCGGCAAAGAATTTCAGCATACGAATGAAGATTCTAGAATATTCTCTCAAGGTTCTAACTCACCACTCTCAAAGCGGCATTGACAGGTCAGTTCCACGGTTCCACCTCACTCCTTTAATTGGTCAACTCTTATACATACAACTCATAGAAAAATTTTTAAGTATATTGAGAACATCGATATTCCAGTTGTTTTAACCGTTGATTTCAATTAATATATATTATATATATATATATTTTAATTCAAATTAATGGTTAAAACAACTGAAATATCGGTGTTTTTGATACACTTGAAACTCTTCCCAACTTATATATATGGAAAGACACAGTAATACTTAAAATAATATAAATAATTTGTTTTATATAAATTTAGCTACCAAATTGATTTTCATATTAGACTGCTTATGTGAAAGGATTAATCTAAAAAAATTAAAGTTTTTTTCTGATTTTTTTACATTTTTTACTAGATAATGATAGAAATTAATATATCTAACTTTTTTAACAAAAAATTTGGCATAAAATTAATTAAATAAAATATGAAAGATTAATTTAATAATTAAAATTTGTTAAAATAAAGTGTTAGAGTAAATTTTTTTGGACTTGATTTTAAGTATTACTTATTTTTTTTTTTTTTGCAAATATTAATTTGAGTAATTATTAAGAGTCTTAATTTAGTTTTTTTTTATTAACACTTAAACAAATAAAAATTTAAAATATATATGTTAAAAACTAAAAATATTAAAATTTTCTGTTTAAAAATTAAGAAGCTAAGATATGATGAATTAGATCTCTCAATTATTCTTACTCTTCTATTGTTAAATATAATGTAAGATCTAGTTATATATTCATCATGATTATTGTCAAACTGAACAACCTATTAGATTATCTTAAATGAATGATTTTGTCCTTAAATTAATGCCTATAACAGATTTGATCTGTTTTAATAGTAAATTGTCCCACCAACTTAAGTTAATTTAGTAGTTAGTTTACTAGTTTACTTAAATAATTATAAAAAATTTAAATTTTATTTTATGTAAACATTAAACTCATTGTTTAACAAAAAATCTTTAAATAAAACTTGAATTCATAACAAATTAATTTTTTGCCAACCAAACTAAAAAAATATCAAAAAAAAAAAAATAGTTTATTCCGATTTGCATACTTAAATTAAAAGAGTCAAAGTACTTCGTCTGAATATTATATCTTATTGTTCGGTAAGTTAGGTTACCGGACGATTTGGATTGTCGGTTGAGTATGAAGATGGATCTCTGCCTCGGTCTGGACTCTGGGAACGGTTAGTGCTGGCTGTCGATCTGCCGAGCTCTTGATGAATTGAGGGAGGTGTCACTGTCACCTGCAATGACACTCCGACGCCCAAGTTAGTAGAGTGTATAGGTGATGCGAGGAGTTGGAGTGGGATGACGTACCTTGGGGAGGGGTAGGACCCTCCCCTTATATACCTTGTCAGTGGGTGGACCCCGCGAGGGGAGGCCTCCTTCCAAGAAGTTTCGCTTCCCCCAGCTGTCAAGCAGCTGTTAGTCAGGACGCGTGTTCGGGTCCTGGGTTTGGGCGGAATGCAAACGCCGACCCGGCCGTGTAGGCCGGTCCGTTTCGGGTCGGGCGGTAGACTTGCTCAGCTGGGCTGGGCCGTAACAGTGCCCCAACGCGCCAGATGCGGACGTAAGCGTCGTGTATGGTGCGTTCCCTCTCTCCATTTTGCCCAGTCGTCGTCTTGCTAGTCCCTCGTGGTGAGGACGCGCCTCCTACGCGTGTACAGACCTGTTCGTTGTAGGGGTGTGTCCTTTGTCGCCTCGTTTACCGCGCCGAGCATTTAATGCTCTTAATGGCAGTTCAAAACCCTGCGAGAAAAGACCATTGTACCTCTGCCTTTTGCGCTTCTCAGAGTTGGTTTCCTTTACAGTTTCCATTTGGTTTTGCTTTAGTTTCACTACATTTTCATTGCTCCCTCATTTCTTTCGTAAGAACCCCCATCGCAAACTCCTGCTTCGTCCAGATTCTTATCAGTTCTTCGATCCCTTTTCATCATCATTCCTATTCTGGTAAGCTTCCTATCCTTTTTCTTAGTATTGGTGTTTATTTTTCGCTTTGCATGTGCGTTTGGTATGAACTGATTGATGTGAATTGCGTATCCTCTTGTGTTTTAGCATTAGGTAGGTACTGTAGGGGGTTACCATTTTAGGATTTTGTTTTTTCGGTCTTCTTATTTCGAGGATTATGACTGATGGATAGGCAATCTATAGTTTTCTGGTGGTGTCGTAGCTTTCTGGTAATACTTCCGGCCTCCCGGGCTTATAGACTGATTTTGAGTGGTGCCCCCACTGTAGGTATGGATCGGCGTCGTGTTGTGAGGGAAGTGAGACCGGCTCCATACGACCGGTACGCCTGGGTGACGTCAGACGTAAAGGAGACCCCAAACCAAATGTCCCTGGAGGAACTTGACGAGTTTTGACGGGCCGACTACCTTTGCAGGGGAACCGACGAGGAAGCTAACTACGCAGCCTTTGTCCCTGCCGATAACGAGCGCATATATGAATTAAATCTGCACTCTCCCCAGGTCCCCGATTGGATGTGGCTGTACAAGGCCATGTTCACTCGCTTGGGAGTTCGCCTTTCCTTCTCCCCCTTTCAGATGGCGCTACTCAACCGTTGTGACGTAGCACCGTCCTAATTGCATCCGAACAGCTGGGCTTCCATTCGCTGCTTCAAGATGGTGTGTGAGTACCTGGAGCTGCCGGTCTCCGTAGAAGTGTTTCTTTTCCTTTTTACTCTTACAAACCCCTCAAAACAGGGGAAGGCTATGAAAGGCTATATGTCTTTTCAGTCGGCCCAAGGCCGACGAATTTTTGGCGTGTTTGAAGATTCCTACCATGGTTTTAAGGATAAGTACTTCAAGGTCCGCCCAGCCGAAGGTCAGCACCCCTTTTGGTTGACTCTAGAGGGGGAACGTCGCATACCGACGTACTGGAGTTTTAGGGCAGGGGCCAACGCTTTTACCAAAGTAACATACAAAGGGTTGTCTCCCGAAAACAAGAGGGTTGCCGATGTCTTGTTGGCCGTTTTTGGGAAAAACCTTGTCAACCCTCATCTTCTATTGGGTGACTGGAACATGGCTAGGAGTTATATCTGTGAGTAATTGTTTTGCTTGTCTAGCGACTTGTTTTTCCTTGCATGTTGTTTTGATTTTTCTGCTTGATTTGACTCGTAGTTTCTTTCTGTGTTTTGCTGCAATGTCAATGTCTGCCGAGGTGACTGGACTTGAGGGTTTGTATAACACCTTCTTGGCCGGTAGTGATGATGATTCCGCTACCCCTGATCAGGAGGCCCCAGGTAACGACGTCAATGAGCCTGAGGCCCAGTCTCAGTCTGCTCAGGGGGAGGGTCCCGAGGTCAATGCCTCTTCGGGTCCTCGGTTGGAGGTGGGGGATGGCTCGGGCTCGCGACCTGACGGGGCTGAGGAGGAAGATGATAATCCCAAGAAAAGAAAATCATCTGCTAGTCCCGAATTCGAGATAATCGAGGAGCCAAGGCAAAAGAGGCCGTCTTCTAGCCCGGAGGGGGTTCTTACTGTTATGGAGAAGAACTTTGATGCCGGAAACTTCATTGACTCCCAGTTACTTCCTGGCACGGAGGATTTCTTCTACGGCGAGGACCTTGCTTCGCAGGTGAGATGGATGTATCGCTGCTTGCTCAGAGGTGCCGCGATAGCGAGGAAAGCTGAATCTGCTCTAGCGGGAGCACGGACTCTGGAGACAAAGCTTGAGTCATCAGTTAAGGCTAACTCAAAGTATAGGGATGAAGTGAAACTACTTCGGGAGCAATTGGTTGCTGCCGAGGAGAGGGCCAAGGTGGCCGAAGAGAAGGCTAAGGCCGCGGAGGAGGAAACGAAGACTGCTGAAGAAAAGGTAAAGACTTCCGATGCGGCCGTGGCACGACTTACCGAGCGGGAGCTCACTTTGGAAAGTCAGCTTAACACCGCTCAGGGTTGAGTGGTCGCGTTAGAGAAAGAGCGTGATGAGGCTCTCTCTTCAGTCAAGATTGCTTAGGATGAGGCTACTGAATTCAAGAAGAAGTATAAAGACACTGTTAAGCAGGGGAGGAATGCTATCTTGACGACTGAGGAGGCTCTAAAGGCACAAGTAAAGCTCCTGGCTCCTGACTTTGATACCTCCGCCGTTGGCGTCTTTAAGACCATCAGGGATGGCAAAATTGTTGACATTCCGAAGAAGTGACTTGTATATCTGTAACGTGTATTTTGTGACTTGTAATCCCTCCTTGCGACCTTTTTAGACTTGTGTACTTTATGACAATGTTTGTTTGCCATTTTGTCGGCGTTTACTTTTTCTTGTTTTCTTTACCGTTTGCTGGTATTAACTCGTTTGTTCGCGAACGCCTTGTTGTTTAGTTGGTAATTGGTGAAGCCGGGATAAGGCTTTTACCGTTTTAGTAGCCGCGTTATGGCGTTTGTAGTTTTGTGGTCCTTGGGGTGATCAGCCCCGAGTCCGTTTACTCGTTACGACGCCTTTCTTAATAACAAGCGACGCAAAAAACAAAATAAATAACAAAAGATGACGAATAATAATGGTAACAAGCTTGACTGTAACATGGTAAAAGATGACAAGTAGAAGATGACAAGTGATTTGTCATAAGGTATTCTTACTAAACTGGCGGGTCTACTCTATGAGTAGAATCTTCTCAAGTTATTCGAGTTCCACGTTCTCGAGACTTCCTTGCCATCTAGTCATTCCAACTTGTAGGCGCCGTTGCCGATCACTTCTTTCACCCTGTAAGGGCCTTCTTAGTTGGCCGTCAGCTTTCCTTCCCTGGGTGTCGGGGCTTCGATATCATTGCGCCTTAGGACCAGGTCGTCTCGCTCGAACTCTTTCTTGAGTACCTTGGCGTTGTAGCGTAAGGCCATTCTTTGCTTTAGCGCTGTCTCTGATAAGTGGGCCATCTCCCTGGCCTCATCCACCAAGTCCTTTTCAACGGCCTCCTCGATTCCTCCCAAGAGTAGTCGCGGGCTCGGCTCGCCGATTTCCACGGGTATTATTGCGTCTACCCCATAGGTGAGTCGGAAAGGTATTTCTCCGGTGGTCGACTGTTGAGTTGTGAGGTAAGACTAGAGAACTAAGGCTAGTTCGTCTGCCCACGCCCCCTTCTTCTGGTTAAGTTACTTTTTGAGGCCTTGTAGGATGACCTTGTTCGCAGCCTCTACCTGTCCGTTGGTTTGGGGATGCTCAACTGACGAGAACTTTTGCTTTATGCCCAAGCCGGCCAGGAATTTTCCGAACCTTTTATCAGCGAACTGGGTCCCGTTGTCTGAGATGACGACTTCCGGGATCCCGAATCTTGCTATTACGTTCCTCCACATGAACTTTTGACAATTGGCTAAGGAAATGCTGGCGAACGGCTCTGCTTCTACCCACTTTGTGTAATAATCAATTGCCACTATCAGGTACTTGACTTGTCCCGGTCCGATCGGAAAGGGTCCTAATAGATCAACTCCCCATTTTGAGAAAGGCCGGGAAGCCGTGAGAAGACTGAGCTCGGTTGCCGGCGCTTTGTGGAAGTTAGAGTTTTTCTGGCATCTTTTGCACCTTCTCACAAACTCTTTAGAATCCGCCATCATGGAGGGCCAATAATACCTGGCCCTGATAAGCTTCCTGGCTAAAGCCTTCCCCCCGATGTGGTGACCACAACATCCTTCGTGGACTTCCCGGAGAACATACTCCGTTTGATCGGGGAGTAGGCATTTCAGCAATGGCTGGCTAAGCCCCTTTTTAAACAACTGGCCCTGTATGATTGCATACTTGGCCACTTCCCGCCTTGTTGCTTTGGCTGTCTTCTCGTCGTTGGGGAGCCTGGCCTTTTCCAAGAAGTCGATGATCGGGTTCATCCAACAAGGCTCTGACTGGGTTAGCTGCAGCACCACTGCTGGTTCTTTCATCAAACCTTGAATGAAGAATCGGTTGCCAGTCCCTGGCTTTGTGCTTGCTAGCTTGGACAGGAGGTCTGCCCGTGTGTTTCTTTCTCTCGTAATGTGTTGGATCGTGACCTCCTCAAACTGCTTGCTCAATTCTTTGACTTTCTCCAGGTACTTCTGTAACAGAGAGTCTCTGGCTTGGTAGGTCCAATTGGTCTGAGACATAACAACCTGCGAGTCACTACACACTTCTAGTCTTGTTGCTCCGACTTCCCTTGCTAGAGCTAGGCCGCCCAGCAGGGCCTCATATTCTGCTTGGTTGTTTGACACCGTGAAGTCGAATTTGACTGACTGCTCGTATATAACTCCGGCTGGGATCTCCAGGATGATTCCTACTCCTCCGAACATTTGGTTGGATGCTCCGTCAACGTGGAGCTTCCACCATGTGTTTGACGCCCCGTCTGGGTCTCCTGTTACTTCTACCAGGAAATCAGCCATGACTTGGGCCTTGATCGCGTGCCTGGGTTCATACTGTAAGTCATACTGGGAGAGTTCGATAGCCCAAGTCATCATTCTACCCGCCAAGTCGGGTTTCTGGAGTACTTGCCGGATTGCCTGATCCATCCTGACGATTACTTGGTGTCCTTGAAAGTACTGCCGCAGCCTGCGCGACGATGTCAAGAGCGCATACGCCATTTTCTCCAGCTTGCTATACCTTAGCTCTGCTCCTTGTAGTGCTTTACTCACAAAATATATTGGTTGTTGAGTCTTCCCCTCTTCTCACACCGAGACCGCCACCAAGGCCTCGTCGGTTACTGCCAAGTACAAGTAGAGCGTTTCTCCCTTCTTAGGTCTTGTGAGGACGGGTGGTGCCGAGACAATTTGTTTGAATTGCTTGAAAGCTTCTTCACATGCCGGGGTCCACTCGAACGCGATTCCCTTCTTCATTAGGTTAAAGAAAGGTAGAGCTTTGGCTGCCGATGCGCCGAGGAAACGAGATAGTGCTGTGATTCTGCCTGCCAGCCTTTGGACATCTTTCACGCTCCCTGGGCTCTTCATCTGAATGATTGCATCGCACTTTTCTGGGTTGGCCTCCACCCCTCGTTGGGTTATCATAAACCCCAAGAACTTACCGGCTTCGACGGTGAAGGCGCACTTTAGCGGATTGAGCCTCATTCCGTGCTGACAAAGAGACGCGAAGACGCTTTCCAGGTCACTTAAAAGGGCTTCGAGCCTGGCAGTCTTGACCAAGATATCGTCTACGTATACCTCTACCGTCTTGCCGATGAGGTCCCTAAAGACCTTGTTCATCAGCCTTTGGTATGTGGCCCCCGCATTCTTCAGTCCGAACGGCATAACCTTGTAGCAATATGTCCCTCCCGGCGTTATGAATGCCGTTTTTTCTTCATCTGGCGGGTGCATCGGTATCTGATTATACCCAGAATAGGCATCCATGAAGCTCAGATATCGGTAACCCGACGCCGCGTCGACAAGAGCATCGATGTTCGGTAGGGGGAAGGAATCTTTGGAACATGCTTTGTTAAGGTCGGATAATCCACGCACATTCTCCATTTCCTGCTAGGCTTTTTAACCAGGACCACGTTTGTGAGCCAGGTCGAGTAATCGAGTTCACGTATAAAGCCCGCTTCCAGTAGGCTGGCCGTCTGTTTGGCCACCTCTTCCGCCATTTCTCGGGACATTTTTCTCCTCCTTTGGGCCACTGGCTTTGCCTCCGGTCTCACGGCCAGCTGGTGTGACATGAACTGGGGGTCTATACCTGGCATGTCGGCCAGAGTCCAGGCAAACAAGTCGTCGTTGGCTCTGATCATCTCTATGAGGGGTTCTTTCAGGGCATGGGGCAGATTCCTGTTTACAAAGGTAAACTTCTCCTCTGAATCACCAACCCTGAACCTTTCAAGGTCTCCCTCTGGTTCCGGTCTGGATTTGTCATCGACCCTGGCGTCTAGGTCGGCAAGAAAGACCCCGGATGCTTCTTTAGATTTCTTTCTCAGGGAGAGGCTGGCATTGTCGCATGCGACTGCCGTCTCTAGATCTCCCCTGATGGTCCCAACTGATCCATCATCAGCTACAAACTTCATTAGCAATAACTTGGTGGAGATCGCCTCCCCAAATTCGTTGATGGTATTCCTCTCCAAGATGAGGTTGTAGGCCATCGAGTCTCTTAAGACCACGAACTCCGCCATTAGCGACCTATTCCCCCTACCTCCGCCTATGGAGGCCGGGAGGGAAATTACGCCGTCTGACTTGATGAAGTTATCACTTAGGCCTACCATGCCGTGCTGGTGACCCCTGAGGTCGGCGTCTCGTAGGCCCAGGGCATCAAAAACATTGCAAAACATGATATTGGAATCAGCTCCTGTGTCCACCAAGATCCGCTTTACTAGGCCGGTGCCCACCCTGGCCGTGATCACCATCGGCGGACTCTCCGTAACCTCATCGAACCATTGATCCTCGGGGCCGAAAGATATCGAGGGCAACCTGCGAGAGGTCGGTGCGGTGCCAGAGGACATAGCTAGAACCTTGGCGTCCTTTTTACTAGCCGACTTCGACCTGGGAGGGACATCCCTTCCAATCACCACATTCACCACGGTGAGGGCATGTTCCGCGTCCTCCTCGGGCTCCCGTCTCTGCTTTACAGTGTGACTTTTGTCCTCGGTTGACCGGTCCCTCCTCCTGGGTTCCCTTATTAGGTGGGCGAACTCGGCCAGCTTTCCTTCTCGGATGGGCTGCTCCAGGGCGTCCTTCAGGTCGAAGCAGTCTTGGGTCTTGTGGCTATATCCCTTGTGATAATCACAGTAAAAGTTCTTGTTTTCTTCTGTCCTGTCCCTGAGTTGTCGGGGCTTCGACAAGATGCCCTTGTCGGCAATTTGCTGATAAACCTCAACGATTGGAGCTGCTAGGGAGTGTAGTTGGTGAACTTCCCAACACGGGGAAAGGGTTTAAAAGTCTTGGCCGTTCCTCCGTCTCTGGAGTGTTCCTTGGACCTCTCACCGCCACCGGACGGGCGGGCACCAGGGTATGCGGGCTGCCGTTTATTGGCTGCCACAACCTGACTTACCTCTTCATCATTAATGTATTCTCTGGCTACGTTCTGAATTTCCTGCATTGTCCAAGTAGGCTTGGTGGTGAGATATTTTCGGAAATCCTCATTTAGCAAACCGTTGGTCAAGCATAAGTTGGCCATCGAATCCGTTAAGCCGTCTATCTCGAGGCACTCATCGTTGAATCTGTCCAGGTATTTTCTGGTCGGCTCGCCGTTTTGCTGCGTCACCCCTAGCAGGTTAATCGAGTGTTTTGCTTTGGCGATGCGCGTGGTAAATTGGGCCAAGAAAGAACGACTGATGTCGGCAAACGTGGTTATGGAACCCTGGGGGAGGCCATTAAACCAACGAATCGCCGGCCCAGTTAAGGTTACCGGGAAAGCCCGGCATCTCACTTCGTTGCCTACCCCTTCTAGGTTCATCCTAGCCTCGAAGGCCGTTAGATGCTCCTGGGGATCTTGGGTACCGTCGTACCTCATATCTGTCGGCTTGTCAAAGTGCTTTGGTAGCCGTACTCCAAGGATCGAGTGGTGGAAAGGGGTTGCCCCCATGACCACCAGTTGCCTTTCCCTACCATGTTCTCTGTTAGGGAGGCCTCTCCTCATCCTTTCTCGGCGGTTCACTTGCGGTGGTCGGCTTCTTCTTCTTCCTCGTCTGTCGCTTTCCCAGTCTTCTTCTTCGGTGTCTCTTGTTGGCGATCTGTCGTAGACCAGCAGGTCTCGCCTTCTCCTTAGCACTTCTCTGCTCTCCTGGGTTTCTGATTCTGTCCGGGGGCTCGAGGTCCACCTGGAGCGGCTCCTCCGGCGACTCCTTTCTCCCTTTTGTGTGGATCGGGAAGGTTCCTGGCTAGGAGTGGGCTGATGACTTTCACGGTTGGCTACTTCTCGCTCCAAGTTTTGCACCCTGTGGCGCAGCTCTTATATTATCCTAGCGTTGTCGCTGCCTGTCCCTCCAAAGGGTCGTCCCTCTGTGTGTCGCGGGGGAGATCTGCTGCCTTCGCAAACGGGGGCTCTGGCGGCTACCCCACTGCCTCGGGGATCTATCCCTTCCCCGCGGGTCCCGGCCCCACCAGAAACCAAAACAAAATCCATGTTGGGGAGAGTCCCCACAGACGGTGCCAATGTTCGGTAAGTCAGGTTACCGGACGATTCGGGTTGTCGATTGAGTATGAAGATGGGTCTCTGCCTCGGTCTAGACTCTGGAAACGGTTAGCGTTGGCTGCGGATCTGCCGAGCTCTTGATGAATTGAGGGGGGGAGGGTGTCACCTGCAATGACACTCCGACGCCCAAGTTAGTAGAGTGTATAGGTGATGCGAAGAGTTGGAGTAGGATGACGTACCTTGGGGAGGGGTAGGACCCTCCCCTTATATACCTTGTCAGTGGGTGGGCCCCGTGAGGGGAGGCCTCCTTCCAGGAAGTTTCGCTTCCCCCAGCTATCAAGCAGCTGTCAGTCAGGACGCGTGTTCAGGTCCTGGGTTTGGGCGAAATGCAAACGCCGATCCAGCCATGTAGGCTGGTCTATTTCAGGTCGGGTGGTAGAACTTACTTTCATAACTTGGCGTCGGCAAGAAGAAGGAATAATAGAATTGATGCTTTGGTGATTAATGGAAAGTTGGTAAGAAATCAAGCTAGGATTAAGATTGCCATCAGGAAGTTCTACAGAGATTTGTATCACCATGAGAGATCATCGGTGGTAGGTTTTAAGGACGGACTGGTTAACCGGATTAACGAAGAAAAATCCAGTGCGTTGGAGAGAATACCGTCATTGGAGGAGATTAGAGAGGCTGTTTGGGACTGTGAATTCTCTAAGGCTCCAGGTAGCGACGGGTATAATATGAACTTCATCAAGAAGTGTTGGGATGAGATTGGTACAGATTTCTCGTCAGCTGTACTGGACTTCTTTCGCTCATCAAGGTTGCCGTCTGACTCCAATATTACTTGGGTGGCCCTTGCACCGAAGTACTCTGGACCCAAGGAGATCAAAGACCTCCGGCCGATCAGTATGGTAGGCTGCATATACAAAGTAATTTTCAAGGTGATGGTCAGAAGGATGAGATTAGTGATGCCAGGCCTAGTAGGGGAGTCTCAAAGTGCATTTGTGAAAGGTCAAAAAATTCATGACGGAGCACTGATTGCGTGCGAAACAGTGCAATGGTTGAAGACGAGGAAGAAAAAGGCGGCAATTATTAAATTAGACTTCCAAAAGGCTTATGATCGGGTAAAATGGAACTTTGTGGATATAGTGCTGCAGAAGATGAGATTTGGTTGGAGATGGAGAGAATGGGTTAGGGAGTGTATCGGCACAGTGTCCATGGCAATTCTGATAAATGGTTCCCCATCAAAACCATTCAAGATGGAGAGAGGCTTGAGACAAGGTGACCCACTGTCTCCGTTCTTATTTGTTCTGGTAGTGGATGTCCTACACAGGATGGTAGGAGAGGCAGTGAGGAACAGACGAATCTCGCCGCTGCTGATTGGTAAGGAAAACATAGAGTTGTCACATCTCCAGTTTGCAGATGACACTATATTATTCTGCCCACCGGAGAAGGAGACCATCAGAAACTATGTCAGATTGTTAAGATGCTTTGAGATAATGTCGGGGTTAACAATTAACTTTGATAAATCCAGTTTAATCCCAATCAATTGTGAACAGTATTGGACTGACAACATGTGCAGCTTATTGGGATGTAAAGAGGCGAACCTTCCAGTCAGATATCTTGGTATTCCTCTAGGTGCAAACCTGAGGCCGGTCAAGACATGGAAACCGATAATCGACAAGGTTGAGGAAAAGCTCAGTTTGTGGAAGGCTAAGGTGCTGAATAAAAAGGGTAAGCTAGTCCTTATAAAGTCTGTGTTGAATAGCTTGCCAGTGTACTACCTGAGCCTATACAAGATGCCGAAGGCCGTGGCAGAAAAGTTGATATCATTACAGAGAAGATTCTTATGGAGCAAGGAGGAAGGTAGGAGTGGTATAGCACTAGTTAAGTGGGAAATAATTCAGGCCCCTAAAAAGGAGGGTGGTTTGGGGGTAGGTGATGCAGTGATTAGAAACTCTGCTCTACTCTTTAAGTGGTGGTGGCGCTTTTCAAAGGAGGAGTGTCCTTTATGGAAGAAGGTTGTATGCTCCTGCTACGACTTAAATCCAAATATGATGTTATCAACCCAGCCACTGCCTACTAGAGGGGGTCCATAGAAGGACATATGTCAGTTGCAGCTCAAGGATAGTAATGTAAGGGATAAGATGATTACTGGGTTGTCCATGGAGGTGGGTGATGGAAGGAGGACTCTGTTCTGGGAAGATGTCTGGCTTCAAGGCGGTTCACTCAAGTTGAGGTTTTCGAGACTCTTCTCTGTTTCAAACCAGCAAGGATCTGTCATAGGGGATTGTGGGTTTTGGGATGGGTTAGAATGGGTTTGGAACTTCCAGTGGAGGCGAGGCCTATATCAATGGGAGTTGGAATTATTAGATAGCTTGCATGAGTCTTTAAGGCCTATTAAACTAGCAAGTGACAAGCAAGACAGAGTTATGGAAGTTTGGTAAGGAAGAAATTTTTCAACTAACTCTTTTGTGCAGGTGGTGCAATCAGATACTCTCCCGGAGGATATCACCAGCTTCAGCTTCACCAGAACCATATGGAAAGGTTTGGCGCCACCACGAGTGGAGTTATTTATTTGGTTTGTTCTGATAGGAAGAGTAAATACTAAAAAAAGACTACATATGTTTGGAATACTTAGTCATGGAGACAACATATGTGTGTTATGTAAAAAAGATGTTGAACATATTCACCACTTGTTCCTGGGTTGAGTTTACTTGGCAGGTATGGTGTCGATGGCTTTCTGATTTCGGGAGAGAGTGGTCTATTCCAGGCTCACTAAAGGAACATTTTGAGAGCTGGACAGGAGTCGCAAACAGAAAGGAGGAGCGGAATAGGTGGATGTTGTGCTTCTTTGCGGTTATTTGGAATGTATGGCTTGAGAGGAACAGGCGAATTTTTAATTCCAAAGAAAGTAATCCAGAAGAGGTGTTTGAAAGATTCTTGACTAGCTATGGAGAGTGGAGTAGTTAGTTTGAAACCTTGTTGTTGTTGATGGCAATGCCGAAGATGACAATAGGGATAGTTTAATTACTTTTGCTTTATTTCCTTTATTTTCATGACTACAGTTTGGTTGTCTACCGCTCCACTGTATTGTGTTGAGCTCTCGTTCAAAAAAACAAAATACTTTTTTTCGTTACTTGTTCTTCCTGTTTCAAGATGGAGTTATGTGTTATAAATAATTTGGGTTTTCTTCTTGTCACATTAATAATATTATTTGGAGTTTTTTGTTGGTTTTAAAATATTTTAATTATTTTTTTGATATTTAAAATTTTCAAGGGCATTTTAGTAATTTTCTCTTATTATTTTGTTATTATTGTGGCAGATCGTGGCATTACCACAGATTTGGAGACAAGTTACACCGCATGGATCATGATTGTCTGATTTGTCTCGGTCATACCACTTGCAATTATGCAAATTCCAAATTTATTCCAATTTTCCTATGTCCCAAGAAATGTCACCTTTATTATTGCTCTCATTATCACTGCCATTTTTCTCATTATGTATTTCACTTATCAGATTTATCAACAAAAATCATTTTCTTTTCTAATAAAAAATTTGAGAATCCATTTTACTACTTTAATATATATATATATATATATATATATATATATATATATATATATATATATATATATATTATGGGTCTTTCTGTGGAAACTTTCACGAACAATCGTCGTTTTTTGATGGTTTTTCCGCTTCTCACGGCTGCTCTTTCCACCGTTGGAATGGAAAGTAAGAAAATAAGTCAAGCTAGAAGGAAAGCACTTTTAGATCAGTCGTGGACGGGGGAATTGCATGAATGACGAGCTTAAGCCTATAGTAAATATCGTCTGGTCTTCGAGCTGGTAGTTGGACCCAATTGGAGTAGTAGTGACAGGAGGGCATCATCTAGGTTGGAAATCTCCATTCATTGTTAGAGCTGTTGGAGAGCTTTAGAGCTCACTGGCGGACCCCCGCGTAGTAGGCACTAAGATATGCCTGTACTTTCAGATAGGTTGCTTTTCCTTCTGACTGATTAATGCAGAAACTGTATAAAAAAAGGACCGAGAACTACATATGGTCTGGTTCTATAGTATTTTTATTTATCCTTATAAGAGGGAGGGCGTGCTAAAGCCATGAATTTGATGAAGCTAATGGGGCTCCATGTCACTTTCTCGATCGAATTCTCCATATAAGAAAGCAGCATTAGGGTCGACTCAAGCAAGGGTTACAGTTACAAGAATAGGTCTTCGATCCGTTCATTCTGTCTTCAGTCTTTCAAGCTGAATTTCTTCTTGCATTTCCCCAAATAGAAATTTTAGGCGCAATAGAAAGGAATGCTGTAACCGGGATGGCGAGGTACTGTAGAAGAAAAAACCGCAAAATCCGATCCAATTTATCGTTTGTTGAATACCTCAATCCCAGGGCTAGAGATCCTCCTATAATAGTATAGTGCTGCGTAAACAAAATATTAGCTGTTTTTGTTTGGATTACTGTCTTAAACAAACCTGAAAGCAGGCTCGATCGTCGAAGCCAATTAGCAAGGAGCAGAGATATTATAAGTCCCACGAGCGAATCGGGGAACACATCCGGGAATACATGAGAGAGGAGGTTGGTGTTCCTCAACCCGTGGCCAAAAGTGGTGATTCGCCTCTTTGGAAAGGAATTTGCCTTCGTGTTCCGCAGGCGCTCAACGTCTAATTATATATATATATATATATATATATAATCATTTTGTTTGATCTCATGAGTATAGAAAAAAAGATTGAAAGTTAAGTATGTAAGAATTGTGATAGCTATTATATATATGTAAGAATCATTTATGCTATTTGAAGTGCAGGTTTTTGAACCTAGGATACAGAAAAGATTAAAGAAGGCTAGAATATGTGAAACATGATCATTTAATATTAAGAATATTGCAACATGTTCAAACCAATACCCTCCGAAGGATCCTCGCCAAGAATGGGACTCCAAATGTTAGTGCCATCAGAAGGTGAGATTTTTGCTATCAAATAGTTTAATTTGTCAATAACAATAATATACCCTAATTTATTCTTAAATTTAAAGGTATAAATAAGCTCAATGGTTTGTTAGCATTTTCATCCTAATTTATATATATTATTAGGCTTAATTTGACCTAATTTGTTTATTAAACAAGTCAAGTCAAGACTTTTTAAATAATTTTTTAAAAATATTATATACATATTAAAAATTAATTATTAAATTTGTCATTATATATTTATTTGTGTATAAATATATATATTATTTAATACATTTTTAATATATATTTTATATTTTAATATATATTCTATACAAATAATTGATTTAATGACTATTTTTTGTATTCATTTAGCATAATTGATAACTTTTAGTTGAAAAGATTACACATACAACAGGTTGAACTTATGTATGTTAAATTCTTGTAATCGAAACTGAAAATTGAACAATTACAAAATCATATTATTTCTTTTGTCCTTCCAAAAAAAGAAAAATTCACATATGTAAAATTGGATAGCTGATCTCTTTATTCTTGTATTAATTATTCAATTACCTAATTAAATTGACTACTACTTTTGCAGGTTGTATAAAGAAATAGATCAAGATGGGAGCAGTGGAATATCAGCTTCTGAACTTAGAGACCTGTTGCTAAGAAACAAAGTAACAGAGACAAGTATGAATAAGGAGAAAGAAATAGAAGAGGTGTTGAAAATTTTTGACCGGAATCATGACCAAAAAATAACTAAAGATGAATTTGTCAGTGGCTTGCATAGTGGCTTGATCAAACAAAGCATGCTTTGAATAAACAATATTTTTCAAGGAAATCATTGAAGGAAATATATCAGGTATATGAATATTTTAATGTATGTACTAATTAGCTTGTGAAGAAGAAAAAAATTCAATTCAAAATAATAATAACTGTTACGTTAATTTGAATAAAGTAGTATTAACAACACAGGTTATATAATGATGATAATTCATTGAAAACATTGACAGGTTTTTGAGCCCTGGATTGAAAACAAAAGAAAAGAAAAAGAAGGGAAGAAAGTCCTCACAAACAGCCATAAGAAGGTTAGCATCTTCAATAATAATTCTTTCTCTTAATCCTACACTTAATTACATATAGAATCCATTACTTCTAGCCCTGCTTCTTTATCAAGTTCTGAGTCTTAGGAAGACATATATAAGATAAGTACATAAAACATTACTTCTATTTGTCCCACCTTTAACTTGCAGAAACTTCATCTTTGGTGGTTTTTTTTAAAAAAAATTCTACATGTTTGTCTCCAAACATATTTGTTTTGACATTTTGATTCTTAAAAGGAAAAGTATAGGTAACCAACAAGATTTTTGAAATTAATAGAGTTAAAAGAGTAAATTTAATTAGTAGCATTAAATTAGAGTGTAATGTATTTTCATTTGATTGGTGGTTGTTCATGTTGTTCAAAATTTTCATTGTTCCCCTAGCACTCCCCTTCTTAAAATATTAATTATATTGCACATCTTTGAAATATGTTCAGTTTGACATTTTAGCAAGAGTTTAAATGTATAAGTTATATTTCTGTCTCTATTTAATTATCTTTAATTTTTATGTGAAAATCAAACAAATTTTACATTAGAAATGAAATATTTTGTATATTTTTATATCTGTTTCAATTTCTGAACAAATTTTTATCTTTAATACAAAGTTAAATAAGTATATCTCTCTAAATACTAATAAATTGTTAAAGAGTAACGATATTTCCAAAACTGCAGTATATCCAAAAACATCTTTCTAACTAATGTACAGAAAGAACTAAAGCATTAAAACAAAATTCTCTAGGGACTGAAGTCTTAAATATCTTAGAAATGTTAGAGGATCAATAGAATTTATTATTTTTTGTCAGTAGTTAATTAATAATATTTAAAAATATAGGTTAAAATTATGTTGTTAGACTATTAGACTAAAAATATTAGATTAATGGCTAAAAATACTAGTTAAAAACAATAATTTTTATTGGCTCGAGTTTTTTTTTTCCCCTTAAGGAAGTAAAGTGTGATTGCATACCTTCCAAAAGAATATTTAGAGTTCTGTTTCATTGAACATTGAAGACATGGGAAGAGGCTGACATGGTTGTAGAAGAGAAGCAAAACAAAGCAGTAATTGATAAATCAATATGGGCATGGATGAAGGCTATATCATATGTGGTGATAGGAATTGCTCTTTTATCCATTTTGGCAGATCCCCTTATAAAAAGTGTCAAGAATTTCTCTAACAATGCTGGAGTTCATCCATTCTTTGTGTCATTTATTTTGGTGCCATTGGCCACAAATGCTAGGGAAGCAACTTCAGCCATCAAAGAAGCAAGCCACAAGAAGCCTAGGACTACTTCTCTCGCCATTTCTGAGGTTAATTAATAGGTGGATACTACAATAAAAAATTTATAATTGTCTTTATGTGAAAAAATTTTTTTTGACCATTGGATAATGAATTGTATGGTTAGATTTTGATATTTATAAAAATGTTGTCTTTGTTTAAAATATAGCTAAATAGCAATGAGTTATAACTCAAATGGCATAATCTCTCCATACTCAATTAAGAGGTTGCGGGTTTGAATCTCCTACCTTTGATAAAAAAAAAATATAGCTAAATAAATAAGTCACACTTTTAAACAAAGCATCTTTATGAAAAGATATTTTTGCCATCTTCATTTGAGTAGTTGTCTAATTAATAATTACTTACTCACTCATCACCAAACCTTTTTTTTCTCCTTTCTTTTCTCTTTTCCACTGTTATTTAAGTATGAATAAAAAAGATTGTTTTTTTTTTTGTAAATTAAGTAAATTTGTTATTTATAATATTAATGGTTATTTAACAGGATAACTTATTAATTAACTTAACCTTTTTTTATAAGATTATAAAATATAGTAATATACAAGCAAAAAACTTTCTAATTTATTTGGTATCACTAATAATAGGTCCTTTAAGGAGCGGAGTGTTAGATTATCTATTTTTTCTGAAGTACAGTAGTATTTGTTATTAAAAAAAATTTCATAAATAAAATAATTTATATTAAATATTATTTTTAATTATAAACTTTAATCACTTAAAATAGAATTAATACTTAATTTATCCCCTAAAATTTAAAATTGGACTTAAATTAACCCATAAAATTATAACTGACTTAATTCGCCTTTCAAAATTTACAATAGTAACTCACATTAGTTCTTGAGCTAATTTTTGTGAACAATATGTTAATTTTGCACATTAACTTGTTAAGATTTGAACACATTGCCTAAATTCTATGTGATTGATACCTACTAAAGTTCAGTTTGAGAAAACAGTTTAATTAAGCTACTTTTGAAAAAATAGCTTAAACAATAAATGACTATATTAAAAGTAGTTTATAAATAAATTATTTTGTGTTTGTGTTTTTAGTTTTAAAAATACTTATTTTATAGAAATGTGATAAAAAATAGTAGTATTATGAGAGAAGTCATTTTTTTTAACTTCTCTATAAGCTCATAAATAGCCTTAGAAAGCTACAATTTAGTTTTGAAAATTGTACCAAACATTAATACTATTACTTTTTATAAGCCAAAAACTCAAAAAGTTACTTTTGAAACTTTTCAAACGGACCCTAAATCTTCTAGAAACTTGATTGGCTCTCCAACATCCTCACGAAGACGACAATAACAAGTTCAAGTTAAAAATTTTGCGGTTCTGGAAGAAACAATTAAACTTATAGAACTCTAATAAATTTTAATTACATAAAATCTGGACAAGGAATCCTAATCACAACAAGTTAATGTACCAAATCAATATGTCCTTAAGAGAGATTAGTTTAAGGGTTAATGTAGATTGCGATTGTAAATTTCGAAGTCAATTTGAGTCTATTAAAATTTTAAGGGTCAAATTGAATCAACTTCAAATTTCAAGATCAAATTGAGTATTAACTCTTTGAAATATTATTATATGTTTTTTATTATATACTATTTTTAAAATATTTATAAATAAATAATTTAAGTGTACGTTCTTATTATAAGATAGAATATAATAAGTACAAAGAAAATATTCTCTAAAATGAAAAGAATGATAAAGTATAAAATAAAAAATTAATTATTAGTAAATTTATAATACATAGAGTATATATTTAAATAGGTTCCTAATAAATTTTACATCAAATGTATTCATCTCCAAAATTTTTATTATTATATTGAGGTTCCTGAATTTTATAAAAATAAGACGTATAGATCCTTTTGTCACACTTTAAATATTTATTGTCCAACTGAAAACAATAAATTTAATTAAGATAGAAATTTATATGTTTTATTTTTATAAAGTTCAGGAACTTTAATGTAATAAAAAAAATTTAAAAACAAAAATGTCTGACCAAAATTTTTAGAAACATATTTGAATATAAAATCTAATATATATTATATATAAATTTTATTATCTTAATTTAAAAATAATTAAACTCTTATTTCCTATTTTAGAAAAGTTAGATCGAAAAGTATACTTTTATGGTTCCTACCATGCACAAACAACATATTTGAGAACCTCATTCTCATTTTGGTGTATGACTATATATATATATATATATATATAGTCAACGAATCTTCAAGATTTTTGTTCCTAGTATCTTTGGTGCCGGAAGATGAAAGATGAAGTAACAATAATTTAAGAAGAAGAGATAGTTGTATATAACTAAATATAGAAGTCTCAGACCAATGAAACAGTAGTATAAGCAACAAGCTTCAAATTAGAAAGTAGGATAGGCACAAGCTTCAAATTCATCAGCACAACTTGCATAAGAACTTGAAAATAAGTGCGTAGTGCAGCAGAAAATTAGTAGGAGAAGAACAAGAAGATAGAAGAGAAAGAAAAGGAAGAGCAGAGAGAATGTCAGAAATAGAAAGGAAGAAATTGTACCACTATTCACTAAAGGATGTAGCCTTCCAACCTCCTACTCATAACCCTCTCTCTTCCACTCTTCCTAAGTCCCGAATTGAGCAGTTCACATGCCACCTGTTCACTTTGAGTAACTAATTCTCCATTTGACGTTGCATGGCTTTCATTTCTGTGCTCAAGGTCAATTATGCCTCTTACATTACCCTCCGCTACAAGAGCAACCTTACCCTCAAGGTTGAATTTGGGATAGGCCCTTCAAAACTTTTCTGCATTCTTATCCGTAGAATGCTTCATGTATTGCTGGGATCGCACCAGATTGAGCTTTAGCTGGTCAAGTAGTTGGTTTCTTGCAAGAAAGGCTCGTCCTCTTGGAAGAATTCATACCATAGCAGTGATGGGGGGTTCTCTCCCATAAAGAGCCTTGAAGGGTGACATTTTAATGCTACTTTGCAGAAAGGTATTATACCAAAACTGTGCTCAAGGAAGCATTTCGAACCATTTCTTAGAATTATCAAAACAAAAACGTTGCAAATACATCTCAAAAGTTTTATTCAACAGCTCGCTTTGATCATCGGTTTACGGATGGTATGCCGAACTCATGACCAATTGTGTCCCTTGCAACTTGAAGAGTTGTTGCCAAAAGTGACTCATAAATACCTTGTCCCTGTTGAAAACAATGGACTTCGGGAACCCATGCAACTTGACAATATTCTTCACAAAGGCCTCAGCAACTGATTTACTGTAAAGTCCTGTTTTAAAGGTATAAAGTGGTCGAATTTGGTTAAGTGATCAACCACCACCATAATAACAGAAAAGCCACTTGCTGGGGGAAGAGCAACAATAAAATTCATGCAAATGTCCTCCCAAACTTGTGAAGGGATGGGAAGAGGTTGTAGCAATCCGGCGGGCTTCGTAGTATCAATCTTGGCTTGTTGATAAGTGTTGCAAGAAAGCACATAAATACGAATTTTTCGCTGCATATTAGACCAATAATAGGTAAATAGATCCCTTCCACGGTCTTAGCAACCCCAGTATGGCCTCTTATGATGCTATCATGAAACTCCTTTAAGATAAGCTTGATTAAGCCACTACCTTGAGGAATCATGACCTTGTTTTGCCATAATAACAACCCATTTCTACAAGAATAATTCTTGTTACTAATAGCATGGTCATGACACTGCCGCAACAACTCTTTGAGGCTCGTATCATTCTCAATTTTAGTTTTGAGAGTGTGCAACCAATCAAATTTTTGCAAGGACCAAGAAGCAAAGTAACACTTCGAGAGAGCGTCAGCTGGAATATTGTCAACTCCACGCTTGTAGTTTATCTCAAAATCGAAACCCATCAACTTATGGATCCATCTATGTTTTTTCGGTGTGTGTAAATCTTGCTCAAGAAGGGCTTTAAGACTTTTTTGGTCCGTGCGCAAGATGAACTTCTTGCCTAGAAGGTAGTGCCGGAATTTAGCTAGTGCTTCCGTTATCGCGTAAATCTCCCTAGGATAAGTTGATTGGCTTTGCATGGTTGGAGTTAACTTCTTAGAGAAATAAGTAATTGGATGCTTATTTTGAAACAAAACTGCACCCACCCCGGTGCCTGAAGCATCCGTCTCAACCTTGAAAGGCAAGTCAACATTAGGCAAGGCCAATACTGGCTTCGAAGAGATAGCCTGCTTCAATGGTTGAAATGCCAATTCTGCCTGAGTATGCCCACTCAAAATCATCTTCTTTAATAAGTCAGTAAGTGGGGAAGCCAAGGAAGCATAGCCTTTGATAAATCGACGATAATAACCTGTAAGACCCAAAAACGCTCTAAGTTGCTTAGTGTTCTGAGGTGGTTCCCAGTCCAGAACTGCTTGCACTTCTGCTGACTCCATGTGAAGCCGATTGCCAGAGATGGTATGACCCAGATAATCAATTTCATCCATGCCAAGCAAACATTTAGAAAGTTTCGCAAATAACTTCTCTTGCTGTAATAATTTCAGCACTATCTCCAAATGCTCTAAGTGTTGATTCCATGTTTGACTATATATCAATATATCATCGAAGAAAAGTAAAACAAATTTTCGCAAATAAGGGTGAAGACATCATTAATAAGGCTTTGAAAAGTAGCCGGTGGGTTAGTTAGGCCAAACGGCATCAGTAACCATTCATAAAGACCTTGATGAGTGTGAAACACTATTTTAAGTTGATCCTCTGGCTTCACTAAGATCTGATGATAGCTGGATCGTAAATTCAGCTTAGAGAATATTATGGCTCCAAAAAGTTCATCCAATAACTCGTCAACATTGGGAATAGGAATGCAATCTTTAATTGTGATGTTGTTCAATGCTCCATAGTCTGTACAAAATCTCCATATGCCATCTTTCTTCTTAAATAAAAGAATTGGGGAAGAAAATGGACTCTTGCTGGGTTGTATGATCCCTTCGTTGAGCATGTCTTTGGATTGTAGGGATATCGGTAGGGTTGAGACTTCACAACACTAGCGCCTTGTACCGACGAAATTTCATGATCATGAGCCCGCTTAAGAGGAAGTCCCGAAGGTTGGCCAAACACATCCGCATATGTGTGTAAGAGTAGCACTAATTCAGGTGCTAAAGAAGCGGGCAATTGTAATAAAGGCATCAATTGATCTCCTGTAATTTATACTTCAAGTGTGAATGCTAAGAATTGATGTTCTATCATTTCTTGATCCAACTTCTGTAACACCGCGTCATCTGGAGTAGACTCATCCGTATTTGGCACTAGTGCGATGTCCACTTCAGCTTCCAATTGAAATAACATAAATAGATGATTAGAGCAGCGATGACTCACTGAAAATCTCTCATCACACCAATAGCACAAACCTTTCTCCCGCTTGCACTGAATTTTGTTCGGGGTGAGTCCTCGGATGGAATTCTTGGTGGTTGTAAGAGCTGGACGTTGTAAGGGTGTAGGGAGTAACGGCGGTAAGCTACTGCGAGTAGTGGTACGCGAAGAATTTGTTGAGTTCTGAAGTGTGAATTGGGTTCTGTGGTTGGCAGGACTGTAAGTATTTCTAGGGGGCAAAGCAAACTTGTCTTCATAGAGCCTAGCTAGCATCAATGCGCGCATGAGGGAAGGGGGACATTGAGCCTTGACTTCGCGTCAGATATCCTGGCTAAGACCACTAACGAAACAATCCTTGAGAGCATCATGAGGTTCAAGGTTAGTGTGATTTTCTAGAGAAGCAAATTCAGCAATATACTCACTCACAGAACCCACTTGCTGCAGCTTGAAGAGTAATTAATTCCCGTGGAGACTCGAACAAGGATGGCCCAAATTCCAGTTCGACCGCCCGCTTCAACTGATTCAAGACTGAAACGATGCCATTCGTTGACACATTTGGAACCAAGGAATAGCGGCACCCACCATATGAATAACTGCAATCCGATCTGTTCATCATAGGGAACCCTGAAAAAATCAAAATACTGGTCCACCGAAAAAATCCAGCTTAAGGCATCATTGCCATCAATCTTGGAAAGATCGAAGTTCACCCTCCGATGCAGTAAGCCAGATCGAGGCGGCGCATCAAAATCGGAGTTCGACCCACGCGATAGCTCATGTGCAGAACAACGACGCGGGTTCAGGTCATTGAGGAGCCGAGCTATGGAGTTTTGGATGGCGTCAAATTTAAGATTGGTGGCTTTAGAGGCTCTAGTTCTCTCGGATCTATTGCCCTCCGATATCGACTCTAACATCTGGAAGAGACGTTTGATATCTGCCATGAAAGATGAAAGCACCAGATTGGAATGTGAAAGATGAAGTACAGTAATTTAAGAAGAAGAAATAGTTGTAAATAACCAAATATAAAAGTCTCAGGCCAATGAAACAGTAGTGTAAGCAACAAGGAAGGTAAATTGCTATATCAGGAACATCAAAGACAAAAATTAGAAAGTAGGATAAGCACAAGCTTCAAATTCATCAGCATGACTTGCATAAGAACTTGAAAACAAGTGCATAGTGCAGCAAAAAATCAGCAGGGGAAGAACAAGAAGATAGAAGAGAAAGAAACGGAAGAGCAGAGAAAATGTTAGAAACACATAGGGAAGAAATTGTACCACTATTCACTAAAGGGTGTAGTCCTCCAACTTCCTACTCATAACCCTCTCTCTTCCACTCCTCCTTACTCCTGAATTGAGCGGTTCGCACACCACCTGTCCACTTTGAGTAACTAATTCTCCACTTGACGTTGCATATCTCTCATTTCTGTGCTCATGATCAATTATGCCCGTTACAGGTGATACTACTACTTTTTTAACATCCTTCCTTCCTGCCCTTCCAAAGTTCTTGATTCTTTTTGGTATGAATAATTTTTTTTGTTGAATTAAATAATTGATTATTGGCTGATTCACGGCTCATCCTTAAACGCTCCTTGCTAAGTATGGAGTGCTGCACACTTTATGAATTTGTAAATCTGAACTCTTCATTTATTATATTTTATTTGAATGGTCTGGATTTAAAAAGGTAACCTGTTAATCAGGTTAATCATTTTTTGATAAGTTTTAGATTTTTTTTTGTAAGTCTCAGGTATTGGGCTGAAGTTCAAAATAAAAAAAATAGTATATAAATATTAAAAACAACATGTCTGTAAAAAAATTATTAGACTTTAGAATTAAAATAAATAATACATAAAAAATAAGTTGAAAATTCATGTACTAAATCTAGAAAAAAAGATATATTAGAATCTTAAAAAAAATAATATTAAATATATATTATGTATATAATATTAAAATTTAAATAAATTTTGTTTTGTGTGAAATAAAATTATAATATTAAATATAAACACAATGCTAAAAAATTTTGTGTTATATATATATATATATATTTAATATTTTATACCAATTAGCTTCAAAATTTAATTATTTTTTGAATAAATTAATAAAAATAATACAAATAATTGTTTAAATATAATTGTATTTTAATTTTTCATTCTATTACGTACACGTTGAGGATAATTTGAAATAAAAGATAATGGACTTGTTGTAACTGTCATGTATTTTATGCTTTGATTGCGTTGTCATCTGAGAATCATGGCGCCTTCATGGAGACCGGATTCTTCTACAGAATCAGTTTTACGTTTGGAGTTAGCCAAACAGCAGCGGCCACAACAGCGTCTTCCTTTTCTATGGCAGCAATTTTTCGGGCTTTGAAAGTCCATTTATGGTAGATGTGGAATGAGGTGGGTTCAAGAGCGTCAAAATCTGTGGGTAGACAAAACAATAGTGGAAGCACCTGCTAGCAAACAAAACAATGAAAATGCTTGAAGACATCACATCAACAATAACAGAATAACGGAGGAAGTCGATCAAATTTTTCTGAGTACTTTTCTGGTGTAAAGATAGTCTTGTGTTAAACGAGCGAATTAGTTTGTTTTGTTAGTGCCGGTTTGTTTGTTCAGCCCATGACAAAAAAAAAAAAAACAATAATAAATAAATTTAATTTACCTAATTACTTTTGATAGCAGGTTAACTTTTAAAGAGTGCTGCACTCCCTACTTTACCCAGAGTGCACTAGCTTTCGCCCTGATTCACATGTATAAAGAAAAAAATCTGACTACAAAAATAGACAATTTTAAAAAGTATTATGAAATTGTGATGTTTGAAATTCATACTATTGTCAAATACAAAGAACACGACATACGACATGTAGCTTTTCAATTTTTAAAATTTAATCAAAGAAAGCGACACACACTATAAGAAAAATGCTGAAAACTGTCTAATTTAGCGTTGCAGAGTAACAGCGTCTTTGCTAACGGATTTACCGGTGGTTTAGGCGTCAAATTCATAGTGTCAAAATATTATTGGCGGATTCTCGTTTCTAGCGGTAAATTCGCTGGTAATAATTGATGGAAAAATGGAAAAAATTGGCACAACATTTAGGGTCGGTTCTACAGGCGGAGAATTTGACCAGTAAATCTGACCCTAAATATGTCTTAAATTCGAACCGCGAACCCTCTTCCCTCTCATTTGAATTTCTCTCACTCTCTCACCCTCTCGCCTTCCACTCTCTCTCCACACCTTTCATTTCTCTGGAAGCCCCCTCCAATGCCGGAAGCTTCCTCCTTTGTTAGCGCTGTTCATCACCATTACTGCTGTTGGATTCTGCCGCTGCTACTGCCGCCTGGTGCGGAATTTCTAGATCCACAAACTAACCGGCAAGTGCACTGGATCGTACCAAGTAATACCTCAGGTGAGTGAGGGTCAATCCCACGAGGATTGATGGACTGAGCAACAATGGTCGAATGATTCCTTAGTTAGGCAGGCAGAAAGTGATGTTTTGGGAGTTTAAAAGCATTAAAACAGTACTTCGGAAAGCAAGAAAACAAACAATAGAATTGGTGTGAAATGTATTGAGGAAACAGTTAAGGTATTGGAGATGTTTATTCTTCCAGAATAATTTTTCTTACCAATTAATTTAATCATGCAAGATTCATTTCATAGCAAACTGTCAATGACTAAACCCTAATGCCTTAGTAATTTAGTCTCCTCTAACCTAGTCAACCGCTAATGTATTGATTACTTAATTTTAGTAAAAATGCTACAAAAATGTATATTTTGGTAAATAAAATATTTTTTATTTATTTAAAAAAAATCCAGTGTGAGAGTGGCACAGAATTTATTAGGTGTGAATGATCTTTTAGTTGATGCGCACACACACATCATAAAAATTTTGTGTAGCTTGGCCTAATTGTAATTTGTAAGTAAAGAAAACCAAACTGGACTTGCGTTTTAAATGATGGGGGAATAAATTAAAGTGGAACAAAGAATAATCGAGAGAAATATAATGGGGTTGTATCTGTTTTTTTTTCATGGGTTGTATGTTTTATTGGAGAAGGGAGCAAGGCAGGCGAGTAGACGTCCATATGAAACTCTTGGGCTTCATTGCCTACCCTCTTTAAAATAGGCTAACATCAACATCATAAAAACAAACTCAGAGAAAGTCCCAAAAAACTCAGCGGAAAAACCGAACATAGATAGGGCACCATTTGAGAGACTACCCTGAGGACAAAAAAAAAAAAAAGCAAAGCTGAAAAACTGAGAAAATCAGAAAACAGCCAACGGTTCAGGTCAAGCGCAAATTATCTGTCTCTTAATATGCTGCATCCGAATTTAAAATTTGGCGAAGATCAAGTAGTAGATGAAAACCTTTTTGTGTTGGGTCTTGGGTGTGTGTGTGTAACGTAGTACTTGGGTGAGTTAGTGATGTAATGCGAAAATTCTTAAGACCTATTTGGTATATACTCTAAACAATATCTATATAGGTTGACTTTGACTTTGGCCACTCTTTAAACCTCTTGTTTCGTTCCTTTGCCCCATTCAGCGCAAATGAGGATGATTTCCAAAACACCTTTAGTGTTCATTATCTCTCTTCTATTGCTGGTTAATGTCCATGGTCGCTATCTACTTCCAAATCATGCTTCTGAAGAATTAGTTTCAGATGGAGTTGAAGAAGTTGATGATCATAGTGTTCACCCCAACAGAACTTCTTATTTGCTACTCAAAGGAATTGATGAAGATCATAACTGTGACCAAATTTACGGATTTCTGCCATGCACAAACAACATATTTGGGAATCTCTTTCTAATTTTGGTGTATGGATACATGCTTTTTCATGGAGAATCGTTTCTGAGTAGAGGGACTCAACGAATCTTCAAGATTCTTGGCCCTGGTATCTTTGGTGCTACTGCTTTTAACATCATTCCTGCTCTTCCAGAGTCCTTGATTCTTCTTGGTATCAATATCTTTTCTTTTTTTTTTTTTTGTTAAATTAAATAATTGATTAATTATCGTACCTGTCAAAGGCTTATGTATGCTCTGATTATTGATGATGTTGGGATTCAATGGACAATTTTTATAAAACAATTTTTTTGTGTATTTTATAAAATATATATTTGCCATTTTAGTAATATTTGAACAATAGATTTCTTCGTTTGTGTTTAAACTTTTTGTTATTAGTTAGGCTAATTTCATATTTGTAATTATTTTACAATTAATAAATAAAAAATCGATTATTAATATATTAATTTTTATAATGAGAGATGAAATATTGTTGTATCAATTTCTATTAATGTTATAATTAATTATTTAATGAGTAAATTCTCATTTTTAGTCACAAAATAGTTAGTGCCAATAATTCTAATATGTAAATTAATTTGATACCTATAATTATTGAATAATTTTGTCAATTTTAATGAATAACAAATTAGTTTGGATTTTTCATAACAATTATATTACGTATAAAAAAAGTCATTAATCAACCATTGAGTATAGAAATATGTATTTGAGATTTCATAATTTTTTTTATTATATTACTGAAAATAGATTTGATCAATTTAATCAATTTTTCGGATAATTAAGTTAAAACTTTATTCAGTTCCAGTACTACTTGTGAACAATGGAAAGATAGCAGAAGAATATGCTATGATTGGAATTGGATCATTGGCTGGATCATCAATCTTGCTTCTGACTATAGTTTGGGGAACATGTGTTATCACTGGCAGCAAAGATTTTGAGCACAGTGAAGGATCTAACTCATCATCATCATCATCATCATCATCACCATCATCACCATCACCTACAACTCTCAAACCTTTATTCACTAGTCTGTTTCCATCTCACTCAGTTAGTTAAGACAATTAAAATAGAAAGTTTTGACTCTTTTAATATAGTTATCATTGTTCTTATTCCAAAGTGTCGTGTTTGGATTGATGTGTTAGGTCATGGCATTACTATAGATTTGGAGACAAAACAAGCAGCAAGCAATATGTTAGGTTCAACAATTTTATTACAATTATCTTATGGGACAACAACTGTGCAATCGATAATTGGTCTCATCTTTGCTTCCCTTCTTCTCTTCTTTTATTTTACTAAACAGGTTTGTCAATCTTACTATTATACCTTGACTTCTTGTTTAAAAAGTAACAAAATTTGACCATATAATTCATAACTTGAGGCTAAGAGATATTATTAAAACAGGGTTATATTTATGCAACATGTTAATTGTCAACTTAGAATAGAAAAGAAACAAGTTTTAAGCAAGATGAAAAGAGAAAGAATTAAAGTAAGATTGGTAAGTATATTTCAAAACAAAGAAACTTTCCCTATCTCTATACATGTCTTCCTCTCCAAATCTCTTAATATTTTTATATTTTTGTCCTAATGTAATTACCCAATGAGACCTAAAGAAAAAATATGCATGTTCATATATTATTCATGTCTAACCACAGCCAGTATTATTCACTATGTTTACAATTACTTGCAGGTTTTTGAACCTTGGCGACAGAAAAGAAGATTGGAATACTTGAAACATGATGATTTAATGTTAAGAATACTAAGTTTTGTAGAAAAGAATACTCTACAAAGGATACTCACCAAGAATGGGACTCCAAATGTGACTGCCATTAGAAGGTGAGATTTAGTTTCTCTTATTGGAAAATATGTACTAGTTAAGAACAATGACTGGTCTGACTAAAACATTGGTAGAAAAAATCCGCAACTATTATGAGGCTCTTTCATTAATTGATATTTCGACCATTTAGTCTACCATCTTTTTTCTTGACAGAAAGAATAAGAAAATGATTCCCATTTTCAAATTAAGTTTGAATTAGTGAATGCCGCAAATATAGAATAAGTTATCATGCTTGCATATCCCACCAACACCAATTGAGTCTCCAACAATTACAATAACTTAATATTATTACTAATCTATGTTTTTTATGTATATATAATAAGGTGAAGTTATTTATAAGACAAGAAATCAATCTAATTAAGATATATTACAATTTTATCTAGATCATTGCAACTTTGTAGGTTGTACAGTGAAATAGATGAAGATAGGAGCAGTGGCATATCAGCTTCTGAACTAAGAGACCTATTGCTACGAAACAAAGTAACAGACACAAGTATCGACGAGGAGAAAGAAATAGAAGAGGTATTGAAATTTTTTGAACATGGTCATGATCAAATGATAACCAAGGATGAGTTTGTTGTTGGCTTTGCAAAGTGGCTTGATCAAACAAAGCATGATTTGGATAAAGAGTATCTTTCAAGGAAATCAATGAAGGACTTATATGAGGTAAATGTGCTGCTATAACACAATAATTTGCTTGTGCTACTTGAAAGTGATTGAAAACATTGACAGGTTTTTGGGCCATGGACTAAAAACAAAAGAAAAGAAAGAGAAGGGAAGAAACGAGTCATATCTGAAATATTAAGGCATGTTCAGAATGATATGGTTGGAAGCCTTCTCAGAAATGATGGAAAACCTGATGAGATAGCCATCAAAAGGTTCTGTGATTCTCTTTCCTAATTATATACAAGCATATTTCATTTTAGTAGGAAAATACAACACATGATGAAAATGATGACATGCTCATATATCTTGGTTCAACTTCTGAGTGAAATGAGGTCTACATCTAGTCTCTACTACAAATGATAGTAGAATTTTCACTATGATCAAACTTATTACAATCACCAATTTCTTCGACCAAAACCAGTGAAAAACCAGAACTACTAGAATCCTTTTCCCGAGTTTTTAAATATAAACTATATAACCTACAAACCAGGTTCATACCTCCAAAATAACTCTCAAACTAGACTAAGACATCCTAGGATTTATTAGCTAACATAAGAGAACAACATGGATTTTTCAATGTAATCTTGTAATGTGAGAAAAAGAGAATATTCCATGAAAGTGAATGAAGCTTTGAAATGTTCTCTCTTTTCTAACTAAGAGCAGAACGAATTCTTTAAAAGTCGTCCACTACTACTCAGCCTGTACAATAATCAACAGGTTGTTCGAAAAAATTGACCGCAACAAAGACAACTGCGTCTCGCAATCTGAACTGAAAGAACTAATGATGAACATCACATTTGTTAAAGCATCAATGGAAGTGGAGAAAGCAGTTGCTTTAGTCATTGATGAACTTGACCATGACATAGACCAGATAATCAATGAGGAGGAATTTGTTGCTGTGTTTGAGAAATCACTTAACAAAATTTCAAGTCATGCTCCTTTTTCTGATCCTGACTCTGAAGAAGATATATATCAAGTAAGTGCATAGACAAACAAAAAGTACATAAAAAATTATTAATGAGTGAATCCCCAATTTTTTCCTCAACGAAGAATATAGAGGGACAAAAAAATCTACTAAGATTTGAAAATAACAAATATTTTGTTTATTGAACAAATTCATCGAATATTATTCTAAGCTTGTCTGTTTAAGTAAGTATCAAGAGTTTCAATCTCGTCTTATATGTATAGCAATCCGTTGGCCAATGACAAATTCTTAAATGGAGTTTGGATATGCAGCGAACTAGTCATTAACTTGTTGAGCTAATAATACAGTGAAAAATCCAAAAAAAAAATTTACTAGTATTGACTAATACATTATTTTATACAAATAATGATAACAAATTAGCTACTCATATCAAGGTTCTCAGTATTTTTCATTAGAGAGGACAATATCAAGTGTCAACTTACACTCTTTGATTGTGCATAACTGGACGAAAGGCATGGGAAGAGGCAGGCATGGTGGTGGAAAATAAAGAAAGCAAAGCAATAGTAGATAAATCAATATGGGGAAGGTTGATGGCCACAACAAATGTGGTGCTAGGAATTGTTATTATATGCATTGTGGCACAACCGCTTATGGAAAGTGTCAGAAAATTCTCCAACAGTTTAGGAGTTCATGCTGCCTTTGTCTCATTTGTTCTAGTCCCCTTGGCCATAAATGCAAGGGAAGCAACTACAGCAATTAAAAAAACAAGCTATAAGAATTCTAGGACTATTTCTCTTGCTATTTCTGAGGTTAGTCTATTGTTACTCATCACTCTACACTACTATTTTTCATTTTGCTAATTAAGTATATACCAAAAATCATTTGCCAAATCAGTCATTTTTATATAATATATGTTAAAATAAAATTAAGTATACATAATTGTTAATTTGGTGATTAATTTTTTATGTGCACTTGTCATTTCTGGTAAACTAAATATAATTACATAAATGTTTCTACCATTACAGATATATGGAGGGGTTCTCATGAATAACATTGTTGGATTTTTTGCTATCTCCATTATGATCTATGTCCGACAAGTCACTTATGTATTCCCATCAGAATTGATGGTCGCTACACTTGTTTGTCAGATTATAAGCGTTATTTTAGGTTGTCACTACACTTTCTCTCCATGGTCATGTGTGTATGCTTACTTCACATATTTTTTCTCCTTGGTTTGGAGTTTTTGTATTTAGTCCATGTTTACAATGATTAATTGAGCTTTACTACACTTGTTAAGATTATTAAAGTAAAAAAATTATATTAAAGGTTTTTTAAGAATTATTGATACATTTTTAAGGTTTTTTTTCCCTAAAAAACTTTAAATGTTTTTATTTTGGATGACTTTCCTATCAAGACTTTTATTAATTATTACTTACCACTTTCTTTGGATTGGGGCAATGAATAATCAAAATAAATAAATTATAACTTTGTTTACTTTCAGCTGCACTTTTCTTTATTCCTAAGAAATCTTGAAGCTCATAGGAGATAAAACTCAAATTTACCGAAGTTTTTCTTTTTACCTTTTTCCTTTTTTTTTTTTGGTCAATTCGATTGATTAGAAATGAAGATTAGTACATATTCTTTATTACATTCAACTGATTCAAGTAGTATTTTACAGTAAACATAGATATTCGATTAAGCTTATATAAGAAAAACTATATAGCTTTCCATGGACTTCAAAATGCATGATGATACTATAATCATATTAACAATGACTCCACGTCTTGGTGAAATCGCCTGATCTATAATCTTGATGCCGAGACTACTTTTTATTTAATCCAATATCTACTGCATTTTTTTTTTCTTTTATTAAAAACGGGCTTAAGAGAAAAAAAAATAATAAAGCTATCAACTACAAATAAATACTAATCAGATAAGTGGTATAATGAATTCTTCTTTAGTATCACAATAAGAAATGAACTCAATATAAATCTGTAGAAACATCACTATATTACTTTCTATTAAGTTCGGAGTAAACAAATTTTAAATACTAAATTTATAACTTAGTGTTAGTGACTCGGTGCACAACTTCTAGCTACCAACATACCACCATGCATGTTGTTCTTCATCCTCTACATTTCTAGTCGTTGAGTTTGTCTATTTAAATTTCATTCATTTTAAAATGGAAAAAAAAATAAAATAGAATTGTCCTTTACTTTTTAAATTGCTTTGATTTTGTGAGGAAGAAAAAAAGGCAGCGTGCCAAGCATCATAATCTCCAAAGATGAGAATTGCAGTCGTTCCTCCGGCACGCATGTGTCATTGTGTTGCTTCCCCTATTTCACTAGGGAGATGGAAGAAGTGGATTTTGTGAAAGCTCTTTATTCTTCTTGTTCTCGAATTAAAGTGATTTTTTTTTTGTTTTTTATGATATTTTATAATAAGATAGGATAAAGACTAATATGTCTAGAATCAAAATTTTATTTAAAGATTTGCAGTTGCTCTATAAATTGATATAAATATAAAGTGAGATTTAAATATTGAAAATTTGTTTAAACATATAAGTAAAACTAAAGTGATATTTACCTATTCATTTTCATTTAATCATGGTATATAGGAAAACGAGAGATTATGATTTGGAGTATTTGATATTTATTTAAGAAAAAAGAAAAAAATTAGTAGTTTAAAAAGAAAATTAAGAAAAAGAATAATAGATATTATTTTATACTTTTAAAATATTTGAACCAGTAGATTGTATTTGTATTTTTTGTTTTATTTTTAGTATTTTTTATTTTTAAAATTTTATGAAAAATAAGAAGTAAACATAAAAAATATATTATTATTATTATTATTATTATGTTCCTGAAGATCTAGCCGAGTTATTTTGCTCCCCTTGGTCACGAATATGTCCCTTGATTGAGCTATATCTCGGCTTCAATAGAACATGGTAGGTGAAGAATTTGCAAAAAGTACTCCGACGTTTAAATTAGTATCTTAAAATATTAAAGAAGAGAGAACGAGAGAGTGAAATCAAAGTATATGATTTTCTTCACTTGCCGTTTCTATCCCTTTTACTTCTTCTTTTATAATTAAAGAGTAAAAATGCCTATTAGAGGATACGGTTCGATTTTTTTGAGATATCCGATGTCACTTTTTTTCGGATATATAGTTATCTATTATTTCTTTGATGTATTTCCGTTACGCTATACCTTTATTTTTGAACTAGTCTTCTCCTAGTCTATATGCATACCAGCTAAGTAATGCTGGTATCTCCCTAGCCGAATTATATGGGTGAGCGGCTAATCTTTAAAGAGAAATGGTTGAGATATAACATCCATATCACAGCCTCCAAGCTTGACCTGTCCATGTGGCAAGGAGGCAGGTTGAGCTTTGACATATATATACCTCGGCCATACACGAAATACTTTGTTAGGAATATTAGCCCCCAAACTCAAGCTGTATCCGAGTAATATTTTGAAGAATTGAAAAGTCTAAAAATTATTTTCATGCGCTTAATTAAATGTCATTTAATTGATTTGACACGTAGTGGGAGTTTCGATGAACCCCTATCCATTTGATGATGGAACCCCTTGAGTGATATAAATCAACGACCCAAAGCAATAAATGTGTGTATGAATGGACATAACTGATGAGTTGTGCATTGTTATCATAAAATGTTGTTCCACTTCCTAAGTTAATGTAGTCTGTATTAGGATTGAGTAATGGAGAAAAAACAGTGTTTCACTTTATACTACATGCAATGGGTCAAAGAGGTTAGTTACTGTCATACTTTTAACTTTTCTGCTTCATCTTGTCTATCTCTTTTGCTACGAAAATGTACGAGAGGGTAAAGCTAAGGTGGAGATTAACGAAAACAACCCATATAGTTGGATGGATGAGGATGTAAAGAGTCGTGTGTCTTGCTTTAATGATGCAGAGTCCGTGAGTGAAATGAGGTCGGATATATGGGTACGGAAGGGTGATCGAAAGATAGAATTTTTGCCTTGTGAAGAAGGGGATCGTGTGTGTGAGAAACGAGATGATTAGGCTTACTTCTACCTGTATGGTTGTTTGCAAACTGAGCTTGGTGTTAGGCTTTCATTTTCTTATTTTCGATGTGGAGTGTTATACCAACTTAATTTTGCTCCTACACAGTTACACCCTAAATCTTGGACTTTCGTTAGGGCATTTGAGAACTTGATGAAGTTCTTAGATCAACCTCCTTCTCTGAGACAGTTCTTATTCTTTCAAGCTGAATGGGTTAGGAGGGGCTTATGGGTAAATTTAAGTAGTTATCTCGGTAGATCTATTTTTAGATTATACAAGTCATCTTTCAAGTTAAGGTGATGTTTGTAAAGGTTCGGAGTGCAGTGAATGAATTCCCGTTTTATGTAAATGAGTTTTTAGAGGAGAGATTTTCGTTGTATTGGTCTCCTGCCTAATAAGGCTCTAGATGTCAAGAATAGATGCATAGAGGATGAGTTAATAATGGAATATTTAGTTTCTAAATGGTTAATGGTGAGTTACTATCGGTTACTGAAATGTTAAAATTTGAAAGGGATAGGCAAGCGGTGCTGGATCATATAAGTAATTATAGGGTTGTAATGATATGCCGAGTTTATGATATGATAAAGAATGTAATATTATTTTTTTTTAATGATGTAGATGAGAAGCTCCGACCATAACCATAGTTGGTCTAAAGGAATTTCTAATTCAAAGGAAAAGGAATGAAAAAGAAGGATCCACCACAAATGCGGATAAGGAACCTGGAGTGGAGGCTACGCAATTAGAATTGAAGACAAGGCATAAAAGAAAAAGGGGAGGTGATTGATGCAAAAGAGAAATCTGTTGAGTTGATTGATCTTAAAAATAGCGAAGATGTGAACATTGATAAAGTGAGGGCTTCTCATGAGGTACAGAAAAGGCTATATGACTATGCTAAGGGTGAGGACCTAATGTCACTCCGTTTATGACGCTGGCTGATCAATTTGGCCAATTTTCTGCTGATGTGAAATTAATCAATGAAGTTGGAGCCTCTGGTGTTTGTGGCTATGTACAGGTATAATTATGTTTTGGTCAATTATATGTAGATATATGGATGGAGTTTTAATCAACATATTTGTTTGTAGATTATGGGTGCTCGTCTTGTGTCAATAGGTCGGACACAAGAGCTTGCTTTGGAAAACAAAAATAAGATTGCTATTTCTGTAGAGGAGCTTGTTATGGCTTTGAAGGAAAAAGAGAAGGAAGTTAGCGAGTTAACTTCTTCTTTGAAGACTAAGGGTCAGCAACATGACTTGGAAGATAATGTTAGGGATTTGAGATCAAAGAAGGAGAAGTTTGAAGCTCAGATTAAGGAGCTGGAGACCAAGGTGTATGACACATTTGCTCAAGGGTTTGATCGAGCTGTTGATCAGGTCAACACATGTTTCCAGGGACAGATGTTGAGAAGCTAGATGTGACTAAGATTATTCTAAATGGAAGACTTGTGGATGACGATGTTATGGGCAAGGATGAGGGTGAAAGCTCTGGTGGAGGCCACAAGAAGAATTAATGCTATGTTTATAGTATGTTTGAATTTTGGAATTTTGAACCTTTATATTGTAGTCGGCTTTGTTTATTAGTTTGTTTTGTTATATGAACTGAGTTCGAGTATGAAGCTTGGCTAGTATGCTAGGTTGTTATAACAGTTTGACGTATTTAGTTTGATAATTTGTCCCAACTTTGCTTTGACATTGGTTTGTAGTAGTATATTTTTTTAAAAATGCGATATGAAACTAGAGCATGCTTTAAACATTAAGTAATAAGTTACATGGGTATCCGACCTCAATAAAACCTCTCTGAGCAAAACCCATCGTGGGAGAAAAACTCATGAGTAGGGAAAAAGAGTACCTTCATTTGCCTTTAGCACAAATTTAACTTTGATACAATTTCAATGAAGAGACATTCCAAGTATCCGGGACATTATTGCCTCTTAATGTTTAAAGCGTGTAAGTCTCCTTTCTCAGGACTTTTGTGATGTGATACGGCCTTTCCCAAGCAGCGGCTAGCTTGTCATGTCCTAACGGCCTCTTTGCCTCTTCTGTTCGTCAAAGAACAAGGTCACCGTGTTGAAAGGACCTCGGATTGACCCTTTTATTGTACTTTTGTTGTATCAATTGCTGCATTGCCATTTGTCTCAAGAGGGCCTCCTCTCTGTCCTCTTCAATGAGATCGAGCTCGGCTGAGCGGACTTCCGTGTTTATTGTATCATTGTATGGCTCGGCTCACAATGAGGAGTGTGCAATTTCTACCGGAATCATTGCATCTGCTCCATCTACCAATCGAAAGGGGGTTTCACCAGTGGTTAAATGCGTAGTGGTGTTATAGCTCTATAATATTTCTAGAATGATTTTGGCCCATTGTCCTTGTCATCGTTGAGCTTATTCTTAAGGGCCTGAAGTATAACTCGATTAGTAGCCTCTGCTTGCCTGTTTGTTTGCAGCAATCAGTGAATTGTCAGCCATTGTCAGAAACGATCTCACCAGGGATGCCAAATCGGCATATGATATTTTTCTATAAGAATGATTGTACCTTGTCTGTCGTTATTCGTGCAAGTGGTTGTTCTTCAATCCACTTAGAAAAGTAATTAATAAACACTAGTAGAAATTTTACCTGTCCTGGCACTATAAGGAATGGTCCAAGTATATCTAAACCCCACCGATAGAATGATCAGCTTATCTCGGTCATGTGTAGGAGCTCGGGCGGTGTATGAATGATTGTGGCGTGTTTTTGGCAATTGTCGCATTTTTGTACCATGAGGAGACAATCTCGTTTAAGCGATGGCCAAAAATAACCTGCTTACAAAAGTTTTCCTGCCAAGCTGCGTCCGCCAATGTGATTTTCCGCATACAACCTCGTAGACTTCGAACATGGCTAGCATAGCATCCTCCTTGGTGAATCATTTAAGTAAGGGGAATGAGAATCCTCATCTATATAGGTCATTACCGATGATTGTGTAAAAGCTCGCCCTCCTTCGGAATAACCTCGGATTTGTTTCATTGTATGGTATGCTTCCTTCTTTTATATACTTGATAAAGGGCGATCTCCAATCCTCAATCTGCATGACACTCAATACAGCTGTTAGATTTATGCTAGGCTTGTCTAGCATTAATTATGATAAGGTCTATGCATGTGATTATTTTCTGGTGGTTACCAGTTTTGATAAAATATCTGCTCTAATGTTATGCTCTCTAGGTATATGAATAATCTCGCATAATATAAATTTTGAAATGAGATCCTATGTTGCAGGCCAATATTGCTCAAGAAAAGGATCTCGTACCCTAGAATGCACCATTGATTTGTTGAACGATGAGCAAGGAGTCACAATAGACCTTTAAACTTGTTATCTGTAAATTGTGTGCTAGTTTCAAATCTGCAAGCAAGGCTTCATACTTTACTTGGTTATTACTTGCAGTGAAAGAGAATTCTAGTGATTGTAATATCGCCATGTCCCTTCCATTTTCTAGAAGGATTCCTGCTCCATTGTCTTCATTATTTGAAGCTCTGTCCACATGTAATCTCCAAGTAAGTGTGCCGAGATGTGAATTTGGAGTGGTAAACTCAAATATGAAATTAGCTAATACTTGAGATTTTAGAGCCATTCGTGGTTGGTATTGGATGTCAAACTTGGAGAGCTCGATAGACCATTTGATTAGCCTACTCGCGACCCTGGCTTTGTCAATATCTGACGAAGTGGTTGATCCATTTGTATGACAATGGTATGGCTTTGAAAATAATGTTGCAACCTTCAAGCCATGGTTATTAATGCCAAAGCTAGTTGTTCAATCTTTCAATACCTCTTCTCGGCTAGCTAAAGTATCTTGCTAACAAAGTATATAGGCCTCTGTGCCTTACCTACTTTTGTAACAAGAGTCGAACTTATAGCATAGTTAGAAACAAATAGATATAAATATAAAGGCTTACCGATCTCAGGCCTCCGAAGTATGGGGATGATGATAGCATCGTCTCCAACTCTTGAAAGGATTTTTTGCAATCCTCGTTCCATTGAAACTGTTTGCTCTTGCTTATTTTTTGGAAAAAAAATGGTAAGATTGGTTTGCAATCGTCAGCAGGAATCATGATAGTGCAGCTAGTCGTCCTATTAGCTGTTGGACTTCCTTGGTTGTCTTTGGACTCGACATATGAAGAATGGCACTGCACTTCTCGGGGGTCACCTTGATTCCTTAGGAAGTTAACATAAACCCAAGAAATTTCCCTCCTTGGACTCCGAATGCACATTTTCCGGAATTTAGTCGCATGTTATATCGTCGAATCTGATTAAATATCTCACTCAAGTCTGAATAGTGTGAGCCTTCATGTGGTGTTTTTGCTACCATATCATCGACATATACTTCAATGTTCCGACCTATTTGGTTTTGAAAGACTTTATCCATTAAACGTTGGCATGTTGCACCTACATTCTTAAGGTCGAACGGCATGACCTTATAACAGAAATTGCCAAACTCTGTAATAAAAGCTGTTTTGCTTTGATCATCAGAGTGCATAAGGGTCTGGTTATAACCAGAATAGACATCCATGAAGCTCAAACTGCTAAAACCATATGCGTTATCAACAAATTATATATGCAAGGTAATGGATAAGCATCTTTAAGGCATGCTTTGTTAAGGTTAGTAAAGTCGACGCACATGCGCCATTTACATGAACTTTTTTTTTACCATTACCACGTTTGTGAGCCAGGTTGTGAATCTTATTTCTCTAATAAAGCTTCCAGTGAGTAACTTTTTGGTTTCGTCAGGTGATGCCACCCTCTTATCTGTGCCCAAATTGCACTTTTGTTGTGCTATAGGTCAGATTGTTTGATCAATTGCTAGCTTATGGCATATGATCTTTGGATCTATGCTCGGCATGTCAGTTGGCGTCCATGCGAATAGATAGGCATTATCTCGTAGCAAATTTATCAGTTGGAGCCGATCACTTACTGACAGTGCATGCCCAATATATGTAAAGCAATTTTCAGTATTTGTTAAGGTTACCTTTTCAAGGTTGTCCATGAGCAAAGGTCTTTCATAAAGGTCCACCTGAAGGTCCAACTCGGAAAGCAATGGCAACTCTTCTGAGCTATATGCCGCTTGTATATGCTCATGTGGGGTATTCTCGGTTGTGGTTTGCTTCAGACTTGCATTGTAACATTGTCGCACTTTTTGATGGTCAACATACACTGTTGCTATTAGATCATCTGCACATGGAACTTAACACAAAAATGCACAGTGGATACTATTGCTCCAAGAGAATTTAAAGATGGTCTACCAAGAATAATATTATACGGGCTAATGTAATTAACAACTAAATATTGGATGTCAACTGTTCTTTATCTAGGGTGTTTTCCCAATGTAGTTTCTAACCATATGTAACCAAGGACAGGAACCGTTCTCTATAGAATCTGACCAATTCTCCATATAAGGGTTGCATGGCCTTGTCACATATTTTCATTCTCTGAAAAGTGGAATAGAATAGAACGTCGGCACTGTTGCCTAGGTCCAGCAGTACCTTCCTTACCAAAAGATCACCAACCTCGGTGGAAATTACTACCAGATCATCCCAGTTTGGGTTTTGTGAACGAAAATTAGCTTGTGTGAAAGTTATATCAGTTATGCCGAGGTTTGACGTTGTGTTGATGCCTCCTTTAACTGTTAACATAGCTCGGTAACTTCATTTCCAGGCCAATCTCGTGGTGCCTCCTCCTGCAAAACCTCCTGAAATGCAGTTGATGACCCTCCGAGGTTGTGATGGTTGATTGGAGTTTGACCATCTGTCCTTATCCTTGGTGTTGGAAGGTTGGTGGCTTGTTTCTTGTGCCAATTGGAGCGAGTTTTCTTCTTTTCGTATCCCTCCGTCAACATACGTGTCAAAGAGTCCCTGCCGAGCTAACCTTTCTAGCAAGTCCTTTGCCACTATACATTCCTCAGTAGTATGGTCAAACTTCTGATGAAAAACATAGTGTTTCAATTTGTCTGCATACTTCTAATCTTGATATGTTTCTGCTTTCTTTGGTGGTTTGATGAGTTTGGCATGGAGAAGTTCCTTTATAATAACTTCTTACTTAGTGTTGAACTGGGTGTAGGTGTCGAATTTAGGAGTCAACTTGAATGGTTTCTTGTTATCCTTGCTAAGTTGAGCTTTGTTTAATCTTTCCTCCTTTGGCGAGGTTGTTGCCTTTCAATCTTTCGAACTTTCCAGAGCTCTTCGATTTCCTTTGTCCTATGATTTTTTCTCAAAATTCTGTTAAAGTCTTTGGTTTGGCTACTGCTATAGTTTCATGGAATTTCCCAGGGTGCAATCCACTTTTTTAATGCATGTAAATGGACGTCAGGGCTGAGATCGGGAATTTTCATGGCGGCTTTAGAAAACCTAGTCATGTAGTCCTTCAAGCTCTCATGTTGTCCCTGTTTAATGGTGCTAAGATAGTCCGAGCCGTGTACATATATTTTCAAAGGTGCAAATGATTGGTGAAGGCCTCCATAAACTCTTCGTAGCTTGAGATGGAACCTGCAGGCAACTTAGAAAACCAAAGTAAAGCTGCACCATCTAAAAAATTTGGAAAAGAACGACAAAGTATAGGGTCAGAGACACCGTTCAAAAACATCATTGATTGGAATTTAGTGACGTGAGTATAGGGGTTGCCGAGTCCTTCATATGGTTTAAGGGTGGCTGGTAATGTGAAATTTTTCGCCATTTAGAATTTCATAATGTCCCCGGAAAAAGGATTCGATACCGTCCTTCTTCCCTTCGGAAGTGTTGTTTCCTCGGGACGAACATCTGAGTATTGCTCGTCATTCTGGTGATCTCCTTCTTCGCACTTTCAATTCTGATGTTTAGCCAATAGCTCAGCCATCCTTTGAACCTTAGGTTGCGATTCTGCGTTGTTAGCTAACATCTCAAATTGTGACAGCTATGGGATGCCATTCTCAGCCATGATGGTTATTTCGCAGGAGCAATTATAGTGGGGTTAATCTGTTTCAGGCCCATGGTGGGCGTCAACTGTTCCGTTCCTGAAGATCTAGCCGAGTTATTTTGTTCTCCTCGATTACGAGTATGTCCCTTGATTGAGCTATATCTCGACTTCAGTAGAACACGACGGGTAGAGGACCTGCAAAAAGCACTCTAACGCTCAAATTAGTATCTCAAAATATTAAAGAAAAGAGAAAGAGAGAGTGAAATCAAAGTATATGTTTTTTTTTTTGTGTTTAATTACTCTGTTGGTCCTTATAGTTTTGCAAAATTTTTAATTAGCTCCCTATACTTTTTTTTCTTTTTAATTGAGTTCTTGCACCAAACTTTTTTTTTTAATTGGGTTCCTATACTGTTTTTTTCTTTTATTTGGATTCTTGCACAATTTTTTTTTAATTGGGTCCCTATACAATTAAACCAATTATTGTCAAGAAGGACCTAATTAAAAAAAAAAATCTGGTATAAAAATCTAATTTAAAAAAAAAATATAAGAACCTAATTAAAAATTTTGTAAAACTATAAAGATTAATAAAGTAATTAAACTTTTTTTTTTCACTTGTCGTTTTTGTACCATTTATTTCCTCTTTTATAGAGAGTAGATTATCTCTTAGATGATAGCGGTTTGATTTTTTCGAAATATGTGATGTCACTTTTTTTTAAATATATAATTATCTATTATTTCATTGATGTATTTCCATTACCCTATACCTTTATTTTTGAATTTGTCTTTTTCCAGTCTACATGCATACTGACTAAGTAATGTTGGTATCCCTCTGGCTGAATTATATGGCAAGTAGCCATCTTTAAGAAAAAGTGACTAAGGTATGACATTCATATCAATCATTTTTATAAAATTATAAAAACAAAATTATTAAATAAAAAAAGCAAACCGAACGCACATTTTTCCAAACTTGAACATTGACGTTCTTATTTCCTTTTTATGATTCCAAAACAGTTGGACTTATAATTTCAAAGGATCCCGCTAAGATATTTCATTGGCTCCTCATACTTTTTCATTACAAACTTTTCAAACAATACAATCAAATAAACTTTCTAAAACATTGAACTTATGTCCTTCCTTTATCGGTGGCCAAATTATTTATCGTTATTCAACATCTATAAATATGATAAAATGATAGCATAAGATAATGTCAGTATATTCTAATTAAATTAATTTATGGAGAGATCATCAGTAATTTTCATTATTATTATGGTTGACTATTGATATTTGTTACAGAAAAAGAGGTACGGCCACGGTTACCACACGTTGCGGTACGCTGTCTATGGACACGGCGTCGTGTTGCCCATCCTTCTAGTTCTCCCCTCACATTGGATGCTGACTTTTGAATTTTGATTGATCGCTTTCCATTTGGACCCATCTCAACTGAATCATCTACCCTCCACAATATCTAATTCTCTTCATGATCCAAAAAGAAAAAAAAAAGGAAATTTCCTAAGTTTATCAATTGATATACACGATCCACATGGAGGATCCAACAATTTCTTTACAAAAAATATTAAAGATTATCAAAATTTATTATTTTTATTTATTAATTAATTATTAATATTTAAAAATATAAAATAAAATATATTATTAAATTTATAAACTAAAAAAATTAAATAAAAATTTAAATTAATAATTAAATAATAATCAATAATTAAATTTTAATAAATTTTTAACATTTTTTTACTAATAAAAAAATATTAAAGAATCATCAAAACTTATTATTTTTATCAACAACATTCTACTCTTAGTCTTAGACGGTTTTTCTAATTATTTATTGTCTCCCCTTTTCTATAGTTTATTTATTAAGTATCTGATAAGCATAAAATATTAAAATGTTCTCATAAAAATTATTTTTTTTCTAAAATTAGTAATCAGTCAATAAAATAAATAAAAATAAAATATTTAAAGTATTATGATCAATAGAAAAAGTTATTCTAATTTTTTTTTTGTATTTTTAGTTTTAGGTAATAATATTTAGTGTAAAATAATAAATAAATCTCCAAAAAATTATATTTAGGATAGATTATTTTTTAAAAAAAATATTAATAAAATCTTTTAGAATAGTAAACGTAAATAAATTAGTTTAAATTAAGACTTTTTATCCTAATTATACGGGCTAATTTAAAATAGTTGAGCTATACATTCAAACCTTATTACTCCAAATCCAACCAAGCAGGCCTAACACAAAAAAAAAAAATCACTCTCATTAAAGAGAGCGTGTACACGCACCAGAAATCCCGAAAACGTTATCCCTTCTCTTCATGCTCTAAGATGAAAAACCATTCATATCTCCTACTCAAAACTGCAACAACAGAATTTTAAATCTCTCTCAAAATTTCTCAAAAATCTTTCAAATTCTCTGTGAAAACTACTGCAGAATCTGGTGGTGCATTTAAGATCATTAACAAAAAACACACAAAAAGAAGAACAAAGATTTCGTAAGGTACTGGCAAAACTATTGTTATTATGTTCAGTTAATTTCTTGAAAATCTCGCATTTCTACTAGTTTGGTTTAAGGTTTAGTGGATCAAGTTCATTCATTTAGTAGTTCGAGTTTCTCTAATTCCATTTTTTTTTATTTTTCTCTGTAACTAGGGCATCGAATGAAATTGTGTTGTTAGTTTTATTGGTTCTGATAAATAATTCGATTCATCTCTTAGCTTAGTTGAGTTCATTTGCATACAGAAATGAATTGAATGTGTTTTTCTTGCTGATTGAGTCATTATGACTTTTTGTTAAAATTTGAACTAAATCCGGTTCATTTATGAATTAACTGAGGTTCACTTGATGCTACTGTTAAGTATTGACCAAATTTGTTATACCTTAAGAAATTTAGGTTCATTTCTTAGTTTAATTTAGGTTCATTTGGTTTGGTTTCACTTGAATTTGCTAAACTTGTTCATGTAGGGTTGTTTAGTTAGTTTTTGTTCAAATCTAAACCAATTTCGGTTCATTTGTAAATTGGCTGAGGTTCACCTGATGCTGCTGTTAAGTATTGAACAAAATATTTATTCCTTAAGAAATTTTGATTCATTTTTTAGTTTAATTTACGTTCATTTGGTTTCGTTTTGCTTGAATTGCTAAACTTGTTCATGTAGTTTAGTTAGTTTTCGTTCAAATTTGAACCAAATTCGGTTCATTTGTTAATTAACTGAGGTTCACTTGATGCTGCTGTTAAGTATTGACCAAATTTTTTATTCCTTACAGCTAAAATAAAAAAGAAGACTATCTCAAAGAAAGAGAAGTCACATTACAATATAAGTATATACACATTAAATCAACTCTTTTTTTGTATTATAAATATATCATATAACATAATGTTTCAAATCCTTGCAGAAAACTCACGATTTGAGATGCTCAACGAGATCGATAGCTAGAGTATTCGCCGACTTGAGTGAACAAAGGAAAGTTATTGTTGACGAAATGAGATTTGGTGCATTAAGACATATCACAGAATTGAATGTCTCGCATAAGCTCTTGAGGGAACTGATTTCTTGCTTTGATCTCTATCATGCATTCTTGGACATGCGCTATGAAAAATTTCTATAACCCCTGCCAAGATAGGACATGCACTGGGCTTAAATTCAGGCGATATTAACTTTCTAGTTTTTACATTTGTATTTTTTTTGTAATTTTTATATTAATTTGTTTATATTAAAATATTTCGGTGCTGGTGATAAGTATTGATCAAATATTTTATTCCTTAAGTAATTTCGATTCATTCTTTAGTTTAGGTTTATTTGGATACAGAAATGAATTTGATGAGTTTTTATTGATAATTGAATCTTTTTGAGTACTTGTTCAATATATTAAAATATTTCGGTATTGGTGCTATAAGGGATAATTTTTCTGAAAAATTTATGTACAACAAACTGACTAACCAGCAGAAGGAGATTATTGACAGCTTCAAATGTGCTACTTTGGTATCTTTGACAAAATCTGTGACGGATATGAGTGTTGAAGGAGAGGAGAACTTGTTGAAATTCAAGACAACGTTCATCCTCTTCGTCCATAAATGCTTTTTGTTGCCAACAACAATAAGCACAGTCTTCCCGATCCGTAAGCCACCTGTCCTTCATATGGAGAAAGTTCGACAATGGAATTGGGTGTCTCATGTGCTGAGCTTCCTAATCAAGGGGATCAATGTAAAATTCGAGAGATTAGTAAATAATTAGTTAATAATTATTTATTAATCAAGAAAATTAGAAAATAGAATTTTATGGTTTAATATGATAGAGAAAATTAAAACAAGAATTTCGACACTAATTTTAAAGAATTTGGCCCAAAATTGGGCCGAACCGAGCAAACCGGGCCTGTATTGGGCCCGAGGCCCAACCCAACTAACTAATTATATGAAGAGCAACAACTCTTCTCTTTCCCCAAGTAATGAAACACGTTGCTGGTTGCCTGAGGAGAAGGAAGAAAACTCTATAACCCTAACCTCTCATTCAACCTCACATAACTTTTGATCCGGAATTTCGATTGACAAGCCGTCAGCAGCCACGCATTCATCTTGAAATTCTCTACAAAGCCCAGTAATCTATTAGATAAGGAAATCACTTCTCAGCTTCGATTTTCTCCTTCTCCAGTTTCAAAATTCAATGTGAATGCATGTTGAATTTTGTGTAATTTCGATGTTTAGGGACGAATTAGCTTGCGGGTATTGTCGGGTTTAGCTCATTGAAGCTGTGGGAAAGGTAAGCACCCTCAAACCCTTTGTGAGATGTTGATTTAGTGAATTCTATATTGATTATAGTGATAATTGTGATGTTAGATTGAAATTGGTTATTGGTTGGAGTTAATTTGAGAAATTGAAAGCTAGAGGATTAGCTTTGGAGGCTGGGTATCGTTGGTGAGGGGGCTGGAGTTGTGAAGCTTGTGGTTCGCAAATGCTTGAGGTGTTCCGGGTTATCGAAAAATCGGCCAAGGTATGATTTCGGTTTCTCGTAATTAAAATATAATGTGTCGTAAAGACTTAGGCTAGTCGACCGTAGGATAGGATGAATATGTGAATTATTGTGATTAATAAATAATGAGGATAATTGTTGAATTTGATGTATATGAATGTTGAATTAGTTGGTTGGATTGATTACTTATTGTGTGAGCATGAGTTGTGGATTTTGATGTTTGATATTGAAATTAATGATGAACCAGGATGATGATATCTTGATGAATAATGAGGTATGTTATATAGATTACGGTGCACTTGAGGTGAGAATGATGATAGTTGGATATATGATTGTGAATTGAATGTGAATTTTGAGGTTGAGTTTGGTTAATTGTGAGTTAAAGTTGTTAAGCTTATTGGGGTTGTGTATTGGGGTACTATGGAATGAATTGGGCATTGGAAGGTGATATATATATATATATATATATATATATATATATATATATATATATATATATATATGATAAATCTAGCCTTAGTGAACGGTTTTGAATGATTATGAATGGATATGAATGAATGAGTTATAATAAATTTGAAAATGAATTTGTTTTGAGCTTAACCTGGCAAGGTTCGTGGTAGTTTACCGCTTGTCCAGTGTCGAGATGTATGTAGGGTTTGCGGTGGTATACCGCCCATATATTTTTAAAAGAGAATGTTATGTGGGATTCGTGGTGGTGTACCGCCCACATATTTTTCTAAAAGAAAGAGAATGTTATGTGGGATTCGCGGTGGTGTACCACCCACATATTTTTTAAAAGAAAGAGAATGTTGTGTGGGGTTCGTGGTGGTTTAACGCCCACATGTGTGTGTTATTTTTTCAATTGAAGATCTTGCGAGGTTCGTGGTGGTGTACCGCTCACAATGGTGGGGTTCGTAGTGGTGTACCGCCCGCCAGGTGGGGTTCGTGGTGGTGTACCGTCCACCGATTTTCAAGAGGACGATATCCGGGTTAGCTACCAGATGTGTCGGGTTCTGGCAAAGTAACCGACACGTGAGCTCACGGCCAGTAGGAAAGGCATGCATCATATGCATTTATGTGACTTGTTTGGTTTTGTACTACTTGGATTTGCTTACTTGAATATCTACTTGTGCTTGCCTTGTCTGCTTTGTCTGTCTGTGCATCGGTATTTCGGAGGATTGGAGAAAGGGATGACGAGCTTAGGGGTAAGTTAGGATTTGAGATGGAACCAAGAAGCCTTAGATACCTCACCCTGTTTATGGTTTAAATGTTAGTTTTAAGTTTGAATCTATTGTCGGAGTTCTAGGGTCGCCTTTGGCTTTTCCGGGACATTATATGTTAGTTATGTGGGCACCGTTACCATGCTGAGAACCTCTGGTTCTCACTCCATACATATTTTGTGGTTTTCAGATGCAGGACGTGAGACACCTCACCGAGGCATGCTGGGAGCTTTCTGAAGTGATGAACTGTTCTTTTAGGAGTTTTATTTTGGTAGAGTTGTTATATAATTGTATCTCCACTGTATATATGTTTGATGTTTGTCCCTCTTAGAGGCTGACTTGGAGAAACAAGTTTTGTGAACAGTATTTTGGTATTTTGGCCGGTTTAACTTTGTGAGCTAGGTCAGGAGCTTTGATATCTGTATCCTTGGGATTCTTTTCCTATATAATCTAGCTACCATCTCCAAACTCAATAGCAAGCCCCTGTAGAAACTTTGGCAAGGGAATCAGAGCCAGAAGCTCCTGTAAATGAGTAAGTTTTATTTAAAATCCAATTTATTACTTTTGATGCTATATAATAATAATTTCGGTTCATTATTAAACATTTTTCTCTGTAATCTAACTACCTTTTGGAACCTCAACAGCAAATCCACGAAAAAACTTTAGCAAGGAAATCAGGGCAAGAAGTTCCTATAATAACAATTTTGATTGATTTTTAAACATCTAGCTGCCCTCCGAAACCCCAACAGCAAGCCTACGAAGAAAATTCGGCAAGGCAATCAGAATAAGAAGCTCCTCTTAATGTGTAAGTTTTACTTAAAATCTTTTTCATTAGTTTTGATGTTATATCATAAGGCTTTTTGATTATTTTGAAAACTTTCCTCTGTCATCTTGCAGTTTTTCCCGTCCTTTGCATTGGAAAGATGACTTACCTTCATTCAACATTAGCATAAATCCACCGACCTCTCAACCAATAGTAATACAACTTGAAAAATTGGTAGAGGCGGTGATGGATGCTAGGATGACAGCAGCATTGCAATATGCAGAGGAAACAAGTGCAGAGACAAGTTTGAGCACCCATGAAGAGTACAAGACTCCGGTGAAAGAAAACGAAATAAAAGAAGAGCTTAGGGAAAACTGTTATCAGTGGATGACGCAAATCAAGATTGACAAAGAAGGGGCAAGCAATGAGTTTGAAACCATATTTATATTAGACCACAAAGCTCATTTAGAGGGGAATAGATGCCACTTCTTGTCTCTAACACCCAAACAAGACATAGAAAATACGATAAATTCTTCTTTTAGTATATTAACATTAATGATTTTTCTAAAAAATTATATTCCCATATATCTAATAAATTTTAGTCCTATAGGTGGTCTCTGCATTGTGTATGGTTCTCAACAACAAAAAATGTCGTAGATTTGATGAAGAAATATACTGCGTCCCAACAAATATTTTGGTAAGCCAAATTTTTTATTCCTTAAGTAATTTCGGTTCATTTCTTAGTTTAATTGAGGTTCAATTGAATCCAGAAATGAAGTCGATGTGTTTTTGTTGATGATTGAGTCCTTTTCACTGTTTGTTCATATCTGAAATAATTTTGGTTTATTTGTTTGTTAATTGAGATTTATTTGATGCTGCTGATAAGTATTGACCAAATTTGTTATTCCTTAAGTAATTTGGTTCATTTATTAGTTTATTTTGGTTCATTTTTCAGAATTTCATGTTGGGAAAGCATAACCACGAATACATTGATCCAAACTCTAAGAAGGCCTACCAGATCAATGAATTTAAGGACTACCTACCTTTTCTTGACAAAAAAAACTAACATCTCATCTATTTGTAAGTTGTGATTTCTAAAACTTCTTTAATAATTATGTCGTTTGCTATCATTTAGACTGAAATATTCTATCATGTTCCCAAATCTTAGATGTTTGCACCAATTTACCATCGAGGCCATTGGTGGTTGTGGATTGGTGATGTTCAGAAGAAGGTCTTTTGTGTGCTTGACCTCAAAAAAAAAGGATATACATGAGGAAAGAATAGTTTTGAATAAATTTGTTGTAAATTATTTACATAATATATATTTTTGTTGTAAGTTATCTCTTATTTCTAGCCATTTTTCTCTAATCAAATCACATCAATCACTCTTTGTGCCTGATTGAGCATTGTTTATAGGCTTGGTTTCTTTCAATTATTACTGAATTGAAGTACATTTTTTGTATCCTTTTCAGGGCTTAATAGTATCCCAAATAAGGGTCTATGTTGGGACAAAACCTTTGGTGGACAACAAAGAGGACGTTGAAGCACCATATATTATGATCAGCGGTCAACGATCATCGTATCAATCTTTCTATTATTCTTTCTTTGCTATAGTATTATTATTAATATGTTTTACTGTACTTTTCTGTATCTGTCCTATTAATCATATTTTACTTTCTTATTTCTTTCTTAGTTATGATTGCGGAATATATGTCATGAAATGGCTGAAAATAATTGATCCCAAAAAATCAAAAAGGGGAAATACAAATGTAAAAACTGGAAACAGATAAGTATCATTAAACATAGTTAGTCATCTACTTCTAAATTAATAAATTTCGGTTCATTTCTTAGTTCATTTGGGTTCATATTAAGTAATTTCTTTCAATTGAATTGTAGAAAGAAATAGATGCGTTCAGATGGGAATATGGTTCAACCATTCTCTTGGACAAGGTAAAATGAATTCAGAGACAAAGTTATCAAGGCATCTGAAGGCATAAGAATCCCAAAGCCATCCGCAGCCCTCTCAAGTCCTTTTTATAAATTCTCATCTCAGGATATAGAAAGTAAATAGGTTTAATCTGCAAAATTGTAATGAACATTATTTTGTAAGGAATTGTAAAGAGACAAACCTTTCTTTGACTTGTTGTAAATGTTAATGTATATATTTAAAAATCTTTTCTTAAATTTCTTTTGATTTATTTGTTGAAAATGTCTGGATTTTATTGAGATAACATTAATTTAAATGAATCTAGGTTCACACTAAATAAATTGAATGTATTTATCAAACTTCAAGAGTGGCAAAAACACAAATGAACCGAAATGTATTCTAAGAAACATTTAAATTGTTTGCCACAACACAATTGCAGAAGCTAATTTGAAAAACTAAAAAGTGACCATTCAATAAAACATAATATAAATCAGAGACTAATCCTCATTTTCATCAAATGGAAAAACATTATATGACTAGAACTCAAATGGAGCAAAATTTAGACATACATGAATCGAAATGTATTCAAATAAACACCTAAAACTATTTACTACAACACAATCACATAAACTAATTTGAAAAATCAAAATGTGACTATTCAATAAAACATAACACATAAAAAATTAACCTTCATTTTATCAAAGGAGAAAATATTATATGACTAAAACATAAATGAACCGAAATTTATTTTAATAAACACCAAAACTTTTATCATCCTTTTCCGGGATAATTTATGTCCTGTGCATGATAAACACTGGAGCTTGACTGAATCATTAATCCACCATCTAAAAGGTTCAACTGCAAAAGAAGTAAATTATATATTAGCAAATTTATTAACATGCACAAACACATTTTTCCTAATCAAAAGCAAATCAATGTTACCTCACTTATAATTGCCTTTTTCTTTTTCAATTCTTTGATGCATTTGCGATCCTTTTTTTTTCATATTCGATCCCAGTCTATTCTTGGAACGTCATCTTGTTCTAACATGTGGAAAACTTTGATGGTCGTTAACATCATTCAACGTAACGTCTTCGTGAGATAACGAACATTTACCTTTACTTTTGGCTTGATATTCTTGCATCTCAACCATGACATCATTAAAAGTTCGATGCAAAATTTCAGTCAACTCCTCATATTCTGATGTAAATTCACAAATATTGTGCAAGCGAAACACCAAATCGTCAAATCTCTTGCTTCTTAGCTTTAATAAAGGCTTGTTTTGGCTGCTCTTGATATGTGTGTGCCTTCTCTTTACGTTCTTACCCCAACGTTCTAATATATATTTCGGTGCCACTTTATTTACTCACTCAAAGATTAAGGCACTCATGGAATGATGACACAGTATACCCCTTGACTTAAACAATAAGCACTGGCACTTTACTTCACGTGATATCACATCATATGTAACAACAAACTTGTTGAATGTTGAGTTAGAAACCTACTCTACAACTTCATATGCCATAAAACTTAGAGCAGATTGCGTTGATCTTGTGATGCAATTCACCTTTTCTCTAAATTGTACTTGAACTTCCCTGAACTTCTCGTTAGTATACACGTGCTGAAATTGAGCCTCTATTGGTAATTTTGTTGCACACGGTATCACAGTCTGAAAATCTGCAGCATTAAATTCTCTCTCTCTTTGCTCTCTGCTTCCTAGGCAATTATCATATTACTTTACAAATTGAATCAAGGAGCTATTGCATGTAATAAATTTGTTAAAAAAAGCATGCATGTTCTTGATCCTTTGTGTATTTCTCATCCCGGTCCAAAAGTGGTGATCGAAATAAACTGAAATCCATAAATGACGCTCTTCAAATAGCTCTAAAAAATGGGACACAATTCAAAAATCAGATAAGAAAATGAACCGAAAGTTATACTCATTTGAACCGAAAAAATAACAACATGAATTAATTCGAATGAAATCACGGTTACCTGAAAGTCACTTATTGCCTTCAACACCATACTTCATGAGAAAATCATTCCAATTTCTGTCAAATACATCTTTCGTAAACGAGTTCCAAACAACATGACTCATCACTTGTTCGATTTCTTCGTGTCTCTTGTAGCCATTTAATTTACTTAGGATCTTCTTCATGATATGCCAAATATACCACCAGTGAATTGTTGTTGGCATATAAGTCTCAATAGCCCTTTGCATCGATGCATATTGATAGGTAAGAATCCCTTTTGGCATCTTTCCTCCCATGCAATAAAGCCAACATTCAAATAACCATTTGAATGATTGAATATCCTCATTTTTTTTATCAAACCACATCCAAGAAGTGTTGACTGACCGTGGTGATTCACACCGACAAAAAGAACCAAAAACCAAATTGTATCTGTAGTAGACACTAGAAGGAAAATCCGTTATGAACCAAAACTAGTTATGCATATGAACCGAATAGTATATCACAATGAACCGAAACTAGAACGAAAAAAATTACCTGTTTGTGTTGTAAGTCGTATCAAATGAAACATCTCTAAAATACTCATACGCAGTCTTACTTTTGTATTAGCCCAAAATGCATTTTTTATAGAGTGATCAACTTCAAGGTTAAGCTCAAAAAAGAAATTTTGATTTCTTCTCTTTCATTCTTAATAAGTACTTCCCAAATTTTTTGGCATTATCTTGTTCAGAGACATTTTGTACCTTTCTTGTAATGTAATTCCTCATATCTTTTTCAATAAAACTTAGTTCACGATGATCACCCACTACTGCTACAAATGACTAATATGTTTTACTTGATATGATTTCAGCTTCCTTGATATTTTTAATGGTACAACATACAAATATGCTTAACTCCTTGTGTTGTTTAAGCATCTCCGCTTGATCTGGACGGCAAAGATGTGAATGATTCAGAACAACTTTAGAAATGATCCAAAGACCAACGTCCTTTAATATATGTACATAAATCCTGGCTGGACCGTTTATTCCAGCTAAGGGGTTTGTCTTCAGAGTTAGAGATATCTTGGATTTTCATTTCTCCCCTCCGAGTGGTGTTTCTTATTTTCGTAGAAAAACTAACAAGTTTGGAATAATCTTTGTAGAACTTTCCAGTTTCTTCAAGTATCTTGAAAGTCATCCCAACCTTTGGGACAAATTGTTCATCGACAATACACCTGGATTACAAAATGAACCGAAATATTATCATACACAAGACCATTGTGTAATAACAAATGAACCGAAAATTGTGTATTATATGACTTCAGAAACTCTGCATTCTATCTAAATTCAAATTCATAAACAAAATTGGTTTTAGCAAAGAAGGATAAAATTATTAATTATCACTTTATTCAATTATATTCTATTCTATTTAATTCAAAATTGTTGAAGAATGAACCGAAATATTATAATAACAAGATCATTGTGTAATAACAAATAAACCGAAAAATGTGCATTATTCAAATTCAGAAACTCTTGCATTCTATCCAAATTCAAATTAATAAACAACACTGATTTTAGCAAAGAAGGGTGAAGTTATTCATTATCACTTTATTCGATTGTATTCCATTCAAATCAAAATTGTTGAACAATGAACCAAAAATATTATCATAACAAGATCATTGTGTAATAACAAATAAACCGAAAAAATGTGATTATCAAACTTCGTCCACTTGTTTTGATAAGAATAATACATTCGATTCAGAAGAATAATACATTGTTCGATTCAACGTAAATGCATATTGAAATCTAAAGAGAAAAAGAATAAAATCAGAGGAGAACACAACGAAATCAAAAATCTAAAGAGACTCGAACTCAAAATCTCTAAGTGAAAATGAAAAAAATATGCCATTTAAACTACCGCATGTCCACATTTATTATTTTAAAAATTTTTATTAATATTTTTTATAAAGACTAATCTGTCTAAAAATATAAATTTTTAAAAATTTATTTGTCACTTTATTCTAAAATTTATTTCAAATTCATAAGATAAAAATTCGGTATGATGGGGATGGCGAATAGAGTAAAAGATAACCTTAGTTTACACGCCAAAAACAGAGAACGGAATTAACTACGTGAACTCTATATAACGACTAAACTATAGCGGTAGGTTCAACTTCCAGTTTCGAAAATCACAAGTACACTGTACACAAGTACACAACACAATCACAAACACAAGTACAATAAATTAATAAACTATCATCGATAATTGATTTCTTCAGGATCTTTCATTCGAATCCGATAAAATTAGAAAGAAAAAACCGAATGTTCTAATTTACTTCTTAAATAAATAAATTTATAAATAGAAAACTCTTGAGAGTCAATAATTTTTTATATTTTAAGTTATTATTTAACTAGCATAATATTAAATTATTTTTAATAAATAAATTTTATTAATTTATGTATATAAATTCTAAAAATTATAGATATAAACTATATTAATTTATAAGTATAAATTTTAATAAATATTAGATATATATTTTTTATATGTAAAATTTTTATAAATATAGATATAATTTATTGCTCATAAAATACTAACAAAAAAAATAATATTTACTGTGCATGACTGCATGTAACATCATTTTTTATATATTTTATAAATATTTAAACAAATAACACATATATTATTATGCATAGACATTGACACGGATATCGAACACAACATGACACGCTATACATGGGACATGCAGACAAATAAATTTTAAAATTTTATAAAATACGCATATACGGTATATATATATAAAATAAAAAATATTTTAGATAAATTATAATGATATTTTGATATTTTATTAATATTAAAATATAAAATAATTTTTTAAATATTTTTAATATCTTTTTTTAATTATTAATAGTATTTAAAATATTATTATTTTAATAAATAATATAATAATATATTCTAAACTCATCTAAAAAATATATGTTAAGAATAAAGTTGGACATGCTAATATACAATGACATTTAAATATATCTAAGTGTGTCCAAATTTTTATTTATTTATTATTAACACAATTATATCCCATACGCAAACACAATAACTCATGGAAACATACATACTTCATAACACATGCATATACATTTTTACTAATTTAAAAGTTAAAAATAACTGAAATAGTGTCGTTAAAAATATCCATAGGTTTGATTGAGACCTCAACTGACATCTGTCTCACCAGCTTAGCTTCACATTTCCATCTTCGGCTTCTCAATTCTCATCCATCTACTGATCTACCCCTCCCCACTCGTCCCTTCTTCTCACTACTCAATTCTTTACTTCTCACTCTGATCTTACAACACGCTTCAGACGCTCTCTCACACTTCACCGCGTGGCCCCAATAACCTTCCTTAACTTCATCATTTCCAAACACCCAATCACACTCTCTTCTTAACACCCTTCCAACCGCAAAATAACACACGTAATTCACTTACACCGTTTCCCATGTCCATCACTCTCACTATTACAAGCTCCAAACCCTTATAATTTCACTCCAATCTTCTGATTTTTGTTTTCAGAAACCTAAAAATGGCTCCATCTCTCACTTCCCGCCACGTCTTGCTCCCCCTCACCGTCCTCGTCATCCTCTGCGCTCACGCCCACGCTGTTCGCTTCTTCTCGCACTCTTTACCTTCTTCCGATCTGCTTTCTGATGGTCTTCCAGAACCTTCTTCTTCTGATGAGAAGGGGAGCCTCATTCGGCTTCCGACAGCGTCATCATTCAGGTTCCTGCGTGCTGCTGAATCCAAGTGCGAGCAGACGTACGGGTTCTTACCGTGCACCACCACGGTGCTTGGGAACTTGTTCTTGATCATAGTTTATGGCTTCCTTATGTACACCGCTGCTACCTACTTGTCCACTGGGAGTGAGCTCTTGCTTGAGATCTTGGGCCCTGGAATCGTTGGTGGCTTGTTCCTTCCAATTCTTGGTGCTTTACCTGATGCCATGCTCATTCTCGGTAAGATACTTTTCTTTCGTTAATTGGGAAATGAAATGAAAATGTCACTGTACTTTGATTCGATGTTTTGACTTGATCTGACTAAAAATGCGCGAATTTCGTGAAGCTTTAATTTTTCATTTTTTTAATATTGAATTTTGTGTAAGTTTTGTTCCTTTTTCAACTTGTTGCTGATTTGAGTATGATTCGATTCATATAGATTTTTCTGCATATTTTCTGATTGCCACGTAAGCATATATATGTGACGGACAATTCACTAGAACTGATGTGTACCTTGCAATTTTCTTTGATATTGTGGGGTTTTGGAAAAAGAATTTCTGGGCAAGTTTTTGAGATTTAAGATGCAGCAGTTTAGAATTTTGTATTTCTCTTAAGCTTTACGGGTAAAGTGATTGATGTGGAGCTTGATGACTTTAGCATTAAGAAGTTTTGAGATTGGTTTGAACACTGTTTTTGGTGGTTCTTTTTTTTTCTGACCCCTCCGAATTGTTAAGGTGAGTTGTTCCTTTTCGAATGTTTCCTTTTGATCCCTACCTGTTTGAGAAGAATATGAACCTCATTGTTCGCCGTAAATGATAAGTGTCTTTACTTTTTGGCTGTTTGGTATCTTTTGAGGCACTTGTAAAATCACATCTCATTATCTAAACCCAGTGGATATCTCTTTTTCTTGATTTTTAGTCACGAATTAGGATGGATTCTGCGGCAGTGCCACCCCTCTTTCGGCCTTCCTAGGATTCTTTAGCATTTTGTTTATGATATTTTCACTCTATATTATTTATCTGAATTTTGTGTCTCCATACCCTTTTTTTTTTGGTGGGGGGCGCTTTCTTTTTCATACGCTCTTTCGTGTTTCAGTGTGAACCCCACACCTTTGTCTTCATGTGTTATGACTTGTCCTTTTTTTTTATCTGTTTGAAAACCACTAGTCTTGGATGCATATTTTCTCGTTCCTATAGTATGCTTTTCTTTTTAAACCTCTATACTTGTTGGCTGGTGCTTCTATAGCCGAGTCAATAATTACTTTTGTCATGTTCATGGTGTCCAATTGATAGCAGCTGCCGGTTGAAGCTGATTAGGAGCAGGTTATTCTGGAAAATTTATATCTAATATTTATCTTAAAAATTTAAATTGAGAGGGAGAATGAGTAAATGTGATGATGACTTTGAATAGCTTTACATTAATGAATGTTATTTTACATCGACTCTTTTTAGTTGCTTTATGACCAAATTATATGGATCTTGATGCCCTACTTTGACATTGTATTATGCTTGAATGCATTAGCTTTCCACTTGTCTTTGTTTTCTTATACACCTGATAAGGGATATTCAAAAATAACATTTGATGCATGAGATGCATCTCGTAAGGAGTACATCAAGTTTTATGTTTGAGAAAGTTTGAAGGGCTAAACACATTTGAGTTTTGAATGATGCTTTGGCAGTTACTTTAACTTCATCATGTTTATTTACCAGTTAACAGTGCGGGAATTTATTTTAAATTCAGACTCCTGAGTTATTAAATTAAGTGCAGTTCAGCATTGGCTGTCAGAGGCAGAAAAAGTCGAATTTAAGATATTCATGGTTTAGCTAAGTAGTACAGCTGTTGCATTTAGATGTCTCTTTTTGTATTTTGTTTGCGTTGGAAGAAATAGTTAGTTATATGATCTCTCTTATCTTGTAACATTATAGTTGCTTTGGATTTACCAATCTATTGAAATTCCAATTTTTGTGACGTGTATTAATTTGCACCACCCTCTCCTCCCCACCCTTCTCTGTTTTGACTTCTACTCTGACTACTTTTGTTTTCTACAGTGTCTGGGCTTTCAGGTAGTAAAGAAACTGCTCAAGACCAGGTCTCTGTTGGAATGGGCCTGCTAGCTGGGTCAACTGTGCTGCTTCTGACTATAATATGGGGTACCTGCGTAATTGTCGGCAAGTGTGATCTGGTGAATTCAGTTGCATTGGATTCAGTAGACACGCGGGGATACAGTTTAACTGGTATATCTATTGATATTGTTCGATATTTAATTTTTTGTAGTATTGAGAGTTACTGGAGTAAACTTTTCTTTGCTCAGAATATTCCAGTATATCTTTGAAATGACTAACTTAGTAATGAAAGCAAGTACCTTTCTTCCATCATTTTGGATCAAGGATTCATAACGCTTTCAAGTTTCGAAGAACTGGATTTGTGCACTGGCAATTGTTGTTGTTGACATTATAGGCTAGAGTACTTTTGAACTTTGTGAAGGATGCTGGTTGAAACTATAAATATAAAATGCGGTTCATGGTTTTCTTATTTATTTATTATTTCTTCAAAACCATGATGTATGTGCATGTGCAATAATGCTGTTTTGTTGCCAGTCCTGAAGATATAATTCTTTTGGATCCTTGGTCTAATAAGATCTTGATGTGCAGGTTCTGGTGTTAGTACCGACATTTGGACCAGTTACGCAGCAAGGATTATGATTATATCTGTACTTCCGTTTTTGATTGTTCAATTACCACAACTTCTCCATTCATCATCAGGAAGGCACTTGGCTGTTTTGATTGCTCTTATTGTCTCTTTGTTGTTACTAGCTTCTTATTGCTTTTATCAGGTAATTTTTTCTTTCATGTTGTACTTGTGCTTGCTTGCTTAAATACGTGTCTTGTGATTGATATGATAGCAGTTTGATCATGGTAATACATATTTTAGCATTTTCATTAAACTGTATGTTGGATGAATATTTGATCCTTGTTGTTATAAGATTCTTTTCCTTTTTTCCCGCTTCATTTATAGGAATTAAGAAATAGAATCTTTTTTGCAGGTTTTCCAACCCTGGATACAGAGGAGGAAACTTGAATATGTTAGGCACAAGCATGTTATTCTAGGACTTTTGAGACATTTGAAGCAGCGTGCATTGGGAAGGCTGCTCAAAGAAAACGGTGAACCTGACAGAGAAATTATTAGAAAGTAAGGCTCTTTACCCTTTTTGCATTGACTTAAGCATGTTAGTTTTAAAGGAGCTTGTTGAAATTCTTTCCCAATTGTGGTTTCACTGACTTCTCAATGATATATGCAGGTTGTTTACAACAATCGATGAAAACAGTGATGGGAATCTTACTCATGGTGAATTGAGGGCACTAGTTGTTGGAATTCAATTTGAGGAAGTTGACCTGGATCATGATGATGCCGTAAAAAGAATAATGAATGACTTTGATACTTCACGCAATGAACTTGTAGATGAAGAAGAATTTGTTAATGGCGTCTGTAGATGGCTTGACAGAGCCAGGGGTTCTCGACCTGCGTCTGGTGATGCTGGCCCCCACACAGTGAAATTTTTAAGCAATTTTCACAATGTTAGTTTTGCAATGCTCGAGTTCACGATGTTATCACTTCCTGGGTTTATGATTATCTGACTGCGATTTTCTTTACAGGAAACAAAGAGGGAACATGATCTCCTGGATGTGAGTGGTCAAAATGAAGAAGTTTCTGAAGGTGTTGAGAAATCAAAATGGACTACAGTCAAGTCATTGCTGTTTTTATTACTGGGAACTGTTATCGCTGCTGCATTCGCTGATCCTCTGGTTGATGCAGTCGACAACTTTTCCGATGCTACAAGTATTCCTGCTTTCTTCATTTCTTTTATTGCTCTGCCTTTGGCAACCAATTCAAGCGAAGCAGTTTCGGCAATTATTTTCGCTAGTCGCGATAAGAGACAAACTGCCTCATTAACATTTTCAGAGGTTTGTTTTCTTCTTTCAAACTCATCATCTGTTTTGGATCACTACTCTAGTATGTTTGGATTTGTTCTTTGGCTCAAATGACTAATTTGCCGCAACGTAATCAAACTTAGAAGTCCACCTAAATACTTAGCTCAGTTCAATTTTACCTGTAAAATTGTAAAATCGATTGGGTACTTGTACGAGTTTAATAGTCAACATGAAAGTTTGTTAACCTTGCTAAACAACATGAGAGAATTACCTTGCTATTTTGGAATATATTCGGAAAGATCATAATCACTTCAATTTGGCTATTTCCATAATCTTGATGCTGATTTTATACTCATCCAACGTGCATTTCTTTGATTTTACATTGCATTATATATACGTTGCAAAGCTTTTCTTCTACTTTGAACTAACAACTTATTATTTATTTCAATTGTGACTTTCGCAGATATATGGTGCAGTGACAATGAACAATGTGCTATGCCTATCAGTGTTCTTAGCATTGGTCTATGTAAGAGGATTGACATGGGATTTCTCTTCAGAAGTTTTGGTGATTCTTGTTGTTTGCATTGTGATGGGTGTACTTGGCAGCTTCCGTACATGCTTCCCTCTATGGACAGCCATAATAGCTATCCTCCTTTACCCTTTCACCCTGGCATTAGTCTATGTTCTTGATTATGTCTTTGGTTGGTCATAGTCCCATAGACACCAAAATTGTTGTTTTTCTTTGTTAATGATAATGCTGTTATGGCTCTTAACCCTTTTTTGGGTTGTGTGGATATTATAGTTCTGAGGGATACTATTATGGGATTGACTTCCATTGTGAATGGCTGAGAGGGTGAAGTTTTTGGCCCATCTATATAATAAATAATTATTAGACTTGATTGAAATTACTCTAGAATTATTATTATTATTATTATTATCATTGTTGTTAAACTCTCGAGTTAACTCGTAAATTCGTACGACGAGTTTACGAGTTTAGATATGGAATCGAGTTGACTCGGGCATAGACTCTATCCTGAGTAAACTCAGCTAGACTCGGATAAATTCGGACAAACTCGTGAGTCTAAGACCGAGTTAGCGAGTTTGTGTTTTTCTTCATTTTTGCTCAAAAAAGCGTCATTTTAAAACCAAAAGAACACTTTTTATTAGGGTTACGATAACACTCCCAAACAATGAAAGAAAACTCACTCACAACTCACTCATCTGCGTCATTTCTCTCAAATCTCACTTTCTCCATGTACTGCTGCAGTCGCCGTTCCTCGTCGAGCTGCCGTTGTTCACCTGCGTCTGCTATCTCTGCTCTGATTTGCGCCATTGTCTTTGTGAATTTTACCTATGTTGCCCTCTGTTTTGCATTTCTTCACATCTCCACTATCCGCAACTCCATCGTGTTATCACCGTTCACGAGTTCGACTACTTCTCCTACAGTCCTATCGCTGCTCTGGTTGCATCGTTGTGAAATCCATGACTATTTGTTGCCATCGTTTCGTGCTGCTGCTGCACCCTCACCACCGCTGCCTGTTGTACCATTGTCTTCATTGTCTTCGATTTGCTGCTGCTGAGACTTTGCCCCTTCTTTTCTTCTGTATCCTCTATTTTTTGTGTCTTTTGCCCTCTCTTTGAGCCTTTGCTTCTTGGTTTAGTTTTTTTTTTTTTAATTTTATTGCTTCTAATTTTAGCCTATTGCTTATCGTTTATGTTAGATGGCCAGATGGTTCATCTATTCATGGCTGATTAGTAATTAATTATTTATTAATTAATTATTTTTATTATAGTTAATTTGATTATTTGATATTGTTCAATGTTCAATTAAAAATTTAGTATTACAGATTTAGAATTTTTAATTTTGTGTGTTCTATGTTGTATTTGTATAAGAATAATTATAGAGGATTTGAATGTGTATTTTAAAGTATTTGTTATAATGTATGCTATTATTTTAATTTATTATGTGCTTTAAGATTGATATTATTAATTTTGAAGGGTTAGAATTGAGTAAATATACATTATGTATGATATATATATATATATATATATATATATATATATATATATATATATATATATATATATATAAACTTCATAACATGTGAACCCGTACGAGTCTACGAGTTAACTCGCGAGTCGAGTCTAGGTCAGCTCCACGAGTTTACTTAGACTCGCGAGTTTGACAACCTTGATTATTATTATTATTATTATTATTATTATTATTATTATTATTATTATTATTTTCTGGTTTTGCCAACTCTAATTGATTATTGTGTTTCAAAAAGTATTATTAAAAAATATTACTAGAATATAAAAAAATATGACTTTAATTTTATTAACACTTATATAACTACGGTAGTCACTATAAATATAAACATATTAAAATCTATCATATAAGAGAAAGTATTGAGAACCAATATTAATTATATATAATATGTACAATGAATTAAAAAAAAAGATAAAATTACTATTAAAAATTAGATCATTAATTAATTATTTAATTTTAAATTTTAAAATTTGAAAAATTAGAATTAGTATTTAAACCCATTCACATTACGTACGGTTATTTCTAATTTTACCATAACTTCTAATACACGTTAAAAACTTACCGTCATCTTCTCTGATCCTCACCTCGCGTCACTGAATTCCTCACCGGCCATACCGACGCCGCTACATCCTCTTACCGACACTATCCTCACCTCCGCCGGTTAGCCCGACGCGCCTTGCCCTCCGATGCGCGGCTTAACGTTGTTGCCATTCCTTCAAGCCTCTTCTCACCGATGATACCACCATGCTCTTCTTCTTCTTCGGATTCAAGCATGGTTAGCTTCTTTTAGATTTGAGCTCTATGCTTCACATTAGTGCCGCTTTCGTCATGCCTAGTCTTTCAAAATTATGTTTTACCATAATAGTTGTTTCTTCTGTTTATTCATCTTCTTCTATTTTAATGGTCAATTTAGGATGGTAATTTTAGTAGGTATGCAGATGGTTATTTTAATTTTTATATAGATGATTATTTTGATTGGATTGGATTTAGCTATATATAATTAAATATGTTAGATGTTCAATTCATTAGGTATGCGGATAATTATTTTTATCCTTAAGTGGATGGTTATTTTTACTAAGGGTGAGTGGCGTGTGGCAAGTCAAGTAGCGATGGTGAAATGAGATGATTATTGATGAAGGTGGGGTGTCCGCCGGTTGAAAAAAGAAGAGAGTATTAGAGTAAAATGCTTTAATAAATTAGGATTTCAGGTGGATATTTTTTTTGAAATAACTAACTGAATTTTTTAAAAATTTAAAATTTGAAATTTGAAATTTGATGTGAAATAATTGAATGAGAGTTTTTGAATTTATTATTTATTTCTATTAGGCTAAATAACCAACCCATTGTATACATTGTCACGATTTCTCATTGGCTCCCTAGCGGGATTCATCATATAAATATATAATCCCGCTAGGGAGCCAATGACAATATGTACAATGGGTTGGTTATTTAGTCTAATAAAAATAAATAATAAATTTAAAAACTTTCATTCAATTATTTCACATCAAATTTTAAATTTCAAATTTTCTAATTTCAAATTTTAAATTTTTAAAAAATCTAGTTAGTTATTTCAAAAAAATAACCATCTGAAATCCTAATTTACTAAAGTATTTTACTCCGATATTCTCTTCTTTTTCAACCGACAGCCACCCCACCTTCATCAATAATCATCACATTTCATCGTCGTTACTTGGCTTGCCACACGCCACTCACCCTTAGTAAAAATAACCATTCACTTAAGGATAAAAATAATCATCCGCATACCTAATAAATTGAACATCTAACATATTTTAATTATATATAACTAAACACAATCCAATCAAAATAATCATCTATAAAAAAATTAAAATAACCATCCGCATACCTACTAAAATGACCATCCTAAATTGACCATTAAAATAGAAGAAGAAGATGAATAAATAGAAGAAACAACTATTGTGGTGAAATATAATTTTGAAGGACTAGGCATGACGAAAGCGGCACTAATGTGAAGCATAGGACTCAAATATGAAAGAAGCTAACCATGTTTGGATCCGAAGAAGAAGAGCATGGTAGTATTATCGGTGAGAAGAGGCTTGAAGGAATGGGAGAAAGCGAAGCCAGTTCGGAAGAGAGGCACGCGAAAAAGCGGCAGCAACATTAGGCTGAGCGTCGGAGGGCGAGGCGCATCGGGCTGACCGGCAAAGGTGAGGACGGTGTCGGTGAGAGGATGCAGCAGCGTCGGTATGACCGATGAGGAATTCAGTGATGCGAGGTGAGGACTGGAGAAGATGACGGTGAATTTTGAATGTGTATTAAAGGTTACGGTAAAATTAGAAATAACCGTACGTAGTATGAATAAGTTTAAATACTAATCCTAATTTTTTAAATTTTAAAATTTAAAATTAAATAATTAATTAATAATCTAATTTTTAATTATAATTTTATCTTTTTTTTAATTCATTGTACACATTGTACACAACTAGTATTAGTTCCCAATACTTTCTCATACTTAATTTATTTAATTTTGACGTAAACATAAGATTTTTTGTTGTTAAATTAGGTTGGATTTGTATCCAACTCCAACTGAACTCAACTTGAATAAACTCAACTAGTCCTTTGTATTGTAGATGCCTAATTTCCAAAGTAAATTGTACAAGTACAATAGAAGCACAACTGGACCCAGCTAAACTAAGAAAAAGACAAAGCACAATCAGTTGCCCTCCACAAACCACATACAAGAGTTTGTTGCCACACCAGTTCCTGACTAATTCCTACCATGCCATTGGTTTATGTGTTTCTTGGGAGTTTGGACACAAATACAGAATTCTAATAGGTTATAAATATAAAAATATTCGAGAGTATAAAAATTAAATACAAAATTAATTACCAAATCAATTATTTATATAAAATACATATAATAATATAAAATTTATATTAAAAATAAATTAAACAATACATATAAATATAAACAAATATAATCTTATTGTGATAGAATATCATTTTTTATTGATATGCATATTCTTCAAAAGTTCAAATGCATTTAATATGAATGTATCGAATATAGAATTTTTTATGTTTTATATTTTTAAATATTATCAATAAAAATAAGTGGATGTCCATATTGTTAAAGCATGAACAATCCAATAATGGAAAAACAGAAAATTTGGCCAGATCAAATCAAGTCTCTAAAGAAACAAAGCAATGCAACATCTCTATCTACACATGGCCAATATTTCAAGTCCTTTTCAGTCTCAAACTTTTACATGTGCAAACATAGAAACATCTACCCACTTTGCAAAAAATTTAACCTAAGATATGACTATGAAAAGTTTCATAGTGAGGAACAACTGTCAACGGGCCTAAAAGTTTGATGATAATACATATGAATTAGGGGGATGGAACTTGATCTTCTATTTTCCAAGTTTCAAATTAAGATCAACGTTTTCTTTAGCTTCATTAACATTCTGAGTTCTAGCTGCTGAAAGTCCGATTTGCAGCTCATCGGCCACCGGAGGGAAGAAATAATAAAAAGGTTGCTTCTGTTGATTGAAGCGGTTGAATGCTTGCACTTGAGGAACTTGATCTTCTATAGTATCCTTTAGCGAATGCAAAATTGAAATTAAGAATGAAATTAGTATATCTTGTCACATTAGATGAAATAATGAAATTAACAAAATAGAAAACAAAGGCAAAGATTGAACTAAAAACATTTGAGTAAATGCCATATTTGGTCCCGGATCATTTGTCCGAAACGGTCATCCACAATTTAAAGATTACTAACCAGTCCCCAACCATTCAAGTAAATGGTCTAAGCAGTCTCTATTACTGGTCTAAGCAGCCCCTAACATATCAGCATGTCACCATTTATAAGAACTATTTAAATCAATTACTTGAATAGTTAAGAACTAATTAGGGATTTTCGAATTATAAAGAGCTGATTTGTCCTTTGGACAAATGGTTAGGAACCAGACAAACAAATGATTTTTCCTACCTGAAAAGATGGTGATTCAGATTCAGGATTGTCCTTATTGGGAATCGCTAGGAAAGCCGAAAAAGGCTTCGTCTTTGAAGGCGGGGATGAAGTAGAAGTAGGAGAAGCCAATGTTAGAAAATCTCCAACGAAATTCTCATTTTCTTTGTTTCTTTTCCTTGAGTTTAGCTCTGAGTTGGAAGCAGAACATGATGGCAGTTCCCTGCAGATGATTAATATAGTGCATGGTGAGACAAAACAACATTTGCAAGTTGCAACTACAATAATGTGACAGAAGAAACAATAAAAAATCAACAACCTGAGAGTTGAATTGCTAGCATCATTATTGAATCCACTATTACACAAAGTTGTGGCATTCGTTTGCGTCTCGGCAAATGGATGCAACTTATAATTGTAAGCAGGCACAGGAGGAGCATCCAGGCAGAAGGGGTAAGACCTCTTCACGCCAACAATCTGTATCAAGTTTCAAACCTCTACATTACAGACAAACAAATCGGGAGGGTAATGAAGTTTACCTTAATGTCTTGCTACTGAATTCACTAAAAAAACATGATCCAAATCAAGCAAAGAGTTCAATTACATAACCAAGGAATTTGGTATTTGTTCTCTAAATTCCATGTTAAATAGAACAATGTGGTTAAAAAAGACAATTCAACTCAGGTCCAAGGCTACCTGGGAATGAAAGATTGGAATTACTAGGCAAATTGCACTTACCTTCTCGGCCTGCCTTGCGAACAGGCCGTTATCATTACAATTTTGGTTTGAAGGGGGCTCTCTTGAGTAATGAGGCATTGGTGGTGTCGAGACATTAACCTGCATATTCAACAAAACAAATCTTAACAAAGATCACAAGTGAAAACACTTCATACAATAAATTATCTCGATCTTACCATGGAAGTCAATTGATGATGAAATTGTGGTGCTTTCTGCCCCAAATAAGGCAAAGGCCAAACAGGATTGGATTCAAAAGGAAAGCTTGGTAGAAACTGCATAGCTGCAGGATCAACCCAAAACCTCTCCTCCTCAAATCCTGAATTGTGTGTCAATGGAACAGTACCGGTGCCCGGAACCTTAGCATCCAACATCTGTTTGAGTGACATAGGCCTAAATTCAGCTTGTGATCTAGGAGGAGGTTGACTGGAGTGATGAAAGTTTTGGATCGGTAGATGCATACATGTGGGTTTTGTTGATGCAACTGAATCTTGTTGTGGTGATAGAATGGTAACAGCATTCTTCTTCTGCAGTTCTTCCATTCTTATCTTCTCAAGCTGTGCCACACCAAGTCCTCTCTGTGGCACCTTTTTCTGCTTTGGCTTCTTCGAAGGTCTACCACCGCCGCCGCCTCCTCCACCGCCGCTACCATTCCCGTTACCATCGCTACTATAGGTTTGTTTTTGAAGCTCTTGAGCTACTTTTGTATTATGATCATCTTCCATTTAATTGAAAAGAAAAATAAAGAAAAGCTCGCTAGCTACTCTCTCTCTAATAATGTGTCTGTGTTTTCCGGAAAATCTAGAACAGAATCTTTTTAATATAAATGCAAAATCTTTAACCGAATCAGAACAAGGATAGGGTCAAACTCATTTTTTGATATCTCAAAACAGCAACACACACAATCCGGCACTTTTTTATTTTTAATATTGGATTAACAAAATGTGTTTTTTAAAATTGTGATCTACTGTGTTATTTTTTTAGAATGTGGGATGATTTAATGTACGGAGTACAAATCAGACTGTTTGATTTCTATGCTCGGACTATTCGATTTGTGTTGAAAAAATTAAAAAAATTTGGAGTATACAAATCGAAGCCGAACTTTTAAAATTTTTTAAATACAAATCGGAGGGTTACTTCCTATAGTTTTAAAAAACACCAAAAATTACCACGTTAAGGTATAACACTCATTCTACTTTCATATCCAAATTTTTTAGCCCACAATCCGAAACCATACTCTGAGAGGTAAAAAAAATCTAATCTAATCTTAAGTCTAATCTGAGTGCTCATCTTTAAACATTCTTTGTGTATGGAGTGCTAACACCTAGTTAATTCATTAAATTTAAATTTTTTATTTATTATATTTTATTTGAATAGTTTGAATTAAAAAAAATATTCTATTAATTAGATTAATCATTTTTTATATAAATTTTGAATTTTTTTTTGTAAGTTTTAGATATCAAGCTAAAATTTAAAATCAAAAGATAGTATATAAAATTAAAAATAACATATCTGTAAAAAAAATTGGGTTTTAGAATTAAAATAAATAATATATAAAAATAAATTAAAAATTCATTTACCAAATTCAAAAAAAAAAGATATATTAGAATTTTATAAAAAATAATATTAAATATATATTATGTATATAATATTAAAATTTAAATAAATTATATTTTATGTGAAACAAAATTATAATATTAAATATGAACAAAAGATTTTGTATCATATAAATTTAATTAAAAATATATATTCACGTAAAAAACAAAAAAATATATAATAATTTTATTTTGTATGAAACAAAATTATAATATTAAATATAAACATAATAATAAAAATTTTGTATTATATAAATTTAATTAAGAAAAATATATATACTCACATAAAGAACAAACAAACATATAATAATTTTATTAGCACAATGATAAAAAAAATTTGTATTATATAAATTTAACTAAAAAAAACATATATACTCACGTAAAAAATAAACAAACATATAATAATTTTATTTTATGTAAAATAAAATTATAATATTAAATATAAACACAATGATAAAAAATTTTGTATTATATAAATTTAATTAAGAAAAAATATATACTCACATAAAGAACAAACAAACATATAATAATTTTATTAACACAATGATAAAAAATTTTGTATTATATAAATTTAACTAAAAAAACATATATACTCATGTAAAACATAAACACACATATAATAATTTTATTTCGTGTGAAACAAAATTATAATATTAAATATAAACACAATGATAAAAAATTTTACGTTATATAAATTTAATTAAAAGAACATGTATACTTACGTAAAAAGCAAACAAACATATTATAATAATAATAATAATAATAATAATAATAATAATAATCTCATTTGTTATTTATCCAAAACTAAATGTAGCTTCTCAAATATAAATAAAATTATTAGGCTGCATTTGGATTATAGACTAATACTGAGAGAGAGATTGAAAAATAAAAACTGAAAGACGACAAAGACTACATAATTCTCTGTATTGTATTTAGTGTAAAGTGTATAAAATTGAGTTATGTCTCAATATCTTTTTTATTTTAGATAAATATAAAGACTGAAACAAACAAAAATAGTTAAATATATTTTTTTCTAAAGGATATTTTAATATTTTAAAATTATAATATAAAATTTTCAATATAATTAAACAACTTTAATTTTAAAGCAGTATTTTATTATTTTCAAGATTACTCCTAAAAAGATATTTTAATATCTTAAAAATTAAATATAAGAGTATTTTAATATTTTTAAAATTATTTTAAATTTTTAATTCCCAATACAATTAAATAATATGAATTGGTTCTTATAAAATTACTATAGTATTTTTAGTAACATGAAGTTGTTGTGTTTTTATAAAAATTAATTACAAAAGTATTTTAGTTTTTATTTAAAATTTAAATTTATAATTTTTAATATAATTAAAAAATATTTATTCTCAAAGAATATTTTAATTTTTGTTTTAAAAGGGTATTTTAATTTTTTTAGATTAATTCTATTTTAATATTAAATTAATATTTTTTATTTTTAATTTTTAATGCAATCAAAGAATTTCAAATAATCTTATAAGTGTAATTTAGTATTTTAAAATTAATGCGTAAAATCTATTTTAGTACTTTAAAGAGTAAATAGTCAAATTAATTTTTGAAAAATCACGTGTTCTCTAATTTGATTTTCGAAAGATTTTTTTAATTAAATTCGTCCTTTAAAGATTTTAAATTAATCATGTTAGTCATTTCGTACTTTTATTATTAATGGTGTCAGAATTTGTTGATGTAGTACGTTAGATAACATAACAACACATACCTATTAGTCTTAATTGACTATTAACATTATTAGTTAATGAAATTAGATCAAATAAAACCCCAAATTGAGGAATTCCAATACCTCAAGTTCTCTCCTCAATTAGACTTTGATTTGATCAAATTTCATAAATTTATAATGTTAATAGTCAATTAAGACTTAGACTGTGTTTGGTTTTAAAAACAAGACAAGACAAGACACTGAGAGTTAAACAGAAATGACAGAGACACACAAATTAGTATTCTTATATTTTGTTTGGTGATAAACTAAAACAAATTATGAAAGCCTAATTTATTATCAATTTTGTTCATTCAAAAGATTTAAGAAGAAAATTATAATAATAAGAGTTATAATTATAAAAAAATTAACAAGAATAATAAAAGAAAAAATAAAAAATAAGTTATGCCTCTTGTTAGTGTCTCTGTGTCTTTCCTGGCTGGATGAACACAAAATACACTAATTCAACGTCTCTTGACACAATGTCTCTATCCATGTCTCATCTGTCAAACACGATTTTGTGTCTCTGTGTTTCTGTCTCAGTTTCTCGTGCCCGTAAACAAATGCACCCTTAAGTGTGTATTGTGGTGTCACTTAACGTGTCACATTAGCAAATTTTGACCCCATCAACAAAGAAAGTGATGAAAGGACTACCATAACTAATTTTTTTGGTGACTCTACCATAACTAATTTAAAACCTTTAAAGAACGAGTTTGATTTAAAAAAATTCGAGGACCAATTTGAAAAACGAGTGATGTTTCAGGGACTAATTTGACCATTTACTCGTGCTTTAAATATGAACTACAAGAGTATTTTTTGTTTTTATTTTTGTTTTTAAACTAATGCTATAACGATCTTTTAGTCTCTTAAAATAAAATCTACGAAAAAAATTTTAAAATTTTCTTAAAGTTTAACTTTGTTTGAGTTATAAAGAAGGTATTTTAGTTTTTTTAAATGTACTAAAAGTGTTATTAAATTTTTTTTAAATCAAATTTAAATTTTTAATTTCTAATACAATCAAACAAGATGAATTAATTTTATAATGGCATTTTAGATTTATTTTTTAAAAAATTAACGGTAAAATGTTGTTGTTCCGAGTTGTTATCAATTAAGGTAGATTTTGAACTGGACGTGAGGTCCAAACACTTAAGGTTAAGGGTTCTAACTTGTTCGTTGTTATTTCCAATCCGTGTGGGTGACACCATGTAGATTGGACTTGTCATTGTTGAGTTGACTTATATGCAGCTTATTTTGTGGTTTATCCATTCTTTATTCAGAGTGTGGGCTAGACCCATGTTTAATGGGTGTAGCATGAACAATTACTTTGTTCTTTTTAAAATTATTATGAGAAAATTTTAGTTTTTAGAATTCACATTTATTATGTCTAATACAATTAAACAAACTTTGTTCTAAAAATGTATTTCAGTGTTTTTAATTAATGCTAAAAAATAATTATTTTTTAAATAAATTTGGTGTGTATTTTAGGCTTCCTCCAATTAAATTCAAATTTTAATTTGTAATATAGTTAAAAAAAATTAAACATAAAAGAGTATTTTAATCCGTTTAATATTAATCCTAAAATACTAACTTTTGAGAATATTGAAAAAAGTCTTTAATCCTTTTAAAAAATTAATGTATAATTATACCTAAAAATTCAAATAATATATTATTTTCACATATTATACATGTACCTTGTTGTTTTTCATCACAGTGATATTTTTAATGAACACAAATTTATTCATGTTTGATTATTTTTATCATGATCTTAAAATTATTGGTGATATTTTTTATTATTTTTGTTATTTAAAATTATTTTTGTTGGCACTTAGATTCTTAAAAATATTTTTAGTAATTTATATTTTTTTCTACTTCTTAGTGACATAACTTGTTTTTATTAGATAAATTAATTTGTTTATAATTTTTTACAAAATATTATATACTATATTTTGATTATCCAAATTTTTTTTAAATTGATTAAGAGACAAATTTATATATTTTCGGTTCAAAAATGAATTTATATTTTAAATTAAATTTTTTTCATGCCTTTTTATAAACTATGCTTTATTCATGTAAATGTTTTTTACTTAAGGAAAAAAAAAAAAGAAGAATTCTAACTCAATTTCATCTCAAACAAACCTAATAATGTCCATTTACATTGCATAAAGACATAAAGTTATAATAAAAACTATTCCTAGAAATACAATTCACTCTAAGTTAGCCAATTAGTCATAACTACTCCTACAAAGTTGCTCCTTGATTAAAACCAAAAGTTGAAAACGGTTGTACCTACAATACATGTGTCATTATAGCAAGGCTGAAACCGAACTGGTCATCGAGTCGCTCTAACTACTAATTCATGGTTCAACCGGTTCGACCGTAGTTTAATCAAAAATCTGTTTTTAATAAAATAGTATATAAAATATAAATACACACCGTAAAAGATAATTATAATCTAATATAAACTTTAAAATATTATCTAAAATAAAAATATTACATAAACCACAATGTTATGATCTCTTTCAAATACAAATTCAAAAATCAAATTAAAAAAAAAACGTAAAATGTCATATGATAAACTATTCAAGATTATTCACAATCTTACCCCACACAATAATGAAAAATCACAGTTCACGGATTAACTAACAACAATGACAGTTAAAAAAATACCTAGAAGAGAGTAGATTGAGCAGTGAGCACACAAGGGGACAGGGCACAACTGGAGGGGCTCACGTGACTGAAGGGGACGAGCGTGGTGGAACGGAGCTGGCGCCGACAGGACAGTGCTGCGTGAGAGAGGCAGGAGGCGAAACCAGTTACAGCAGCGATGATACCTGCGCGATGGAGGCCGCTTTCAGAAGTTGCAATGGCGACCATAGCAGGGCGGTGGCTGGACAGAAGTGAGGGAGTGAGGGAGGAGATCAATGAAAGGAAGGAGATGGAGAATGAGACTGTGAGATAGACGAGGCATGAGGGTGCTGCTGAGCGTTTTGGACTTTGGTAGGTTGGTTAGAGTTTCTCTCCTCTAAACCAAACGGTGTGGTTTTGGACTTTTGGAAAAAAACTGGTCGGATTCCAGTTTGGTTTGACCAATCGACTGCGGTTTTTGAATCTTCCGATTATAGTATCTAACTGTTTCGTTGTTTCCACCTATTCACGGTTCGATTGTCCGACTTGAACTAATTTTCAGAATCTTGCATTACAATAATAACTAAAACAGAATATCTGTATATTTATACAAACTTACCTCTATATATATATATATATATATATATATATATATAATGTTTAATATTGTTGACAATAATAATAATAATAATAATAATAATAATAATAATAATAATAATAATAATAATAATAACATATGTTTAATTATTCATGTACTTAATTTAACTATATTTTTCTATTGATACTTTAAATATTTCTAACAGTATGTTTGATAATTTAGCCTTCATGTTAGTACATATATTAAAATGGCTTAAAAATTTTTAAAAATTGAAATAGTGGTTTATTTCAATGCTTATTTTTGAAACACAAATAAACAAATTAAATAAACACTATTTTGACACTAACATTTTGCTAGTGAATCAATACGCTTTTTCTTTAGTTTGTTAATAGAAAAATAATGTAAATACATAATTAATTAATAATAATTATATTTTTATACCAATTTTAAAAATATTTTATATATAAATAGTGTTTTCATAGAGATGGATTTTGTATATAAAATTTTAAATTTGTTTCTAATTAAATAGGATTGAAAAATAAATAAATTTAATAATATTTATAAATAAATAATCTTTAAATAATATTAGTCAATTTTTGTATTGATTTTGTTTCCATAATAACAACTTATTTTTTTAATTTTATTTTTTTAATTCAATTTATTTATTTTATATATTTTATAGGTTAAATAACTTAAAATATTTTATTTTTTATAATTTATTTTTAATTATTAATATTAAATTTATAAATTAAAAATATATAAAGTTAATTTTAAATACTCAATAGAAAAGTGGCAAAATAGACACAACTGTTGAGCCATTAGTAAAAAATAAAGCCAGTGTGTGTTACATGTCTAATTAATTTGTTTAAAAAAAGATAATAATAAAAATAGAATAATAACATTTGTTTGTCAAAATTATTTTTCACAAGATCTATATTTTAAATATTTTATATATATATATATATATATATATATATATATATATCATATTTTATTGTTGACTAAATTCAAACCAAATAAAAAATAAAGTCAAATATTTATGTTTATTTTTATCATCTCAATGATATTATAATTATTCTTGCAAAAGAAAAAGAAATTTAATAAAAAGATTCATATAAAAAATATTGATATAATTTTTGAATAACAATTTTTTTATTGAAATATGTTACTTTATTATATTTTAAAAATATATTATTTGGAATACTTATATTATCTTAAATAATATATATTATTTAAAAGAACATTTAAAATATATTATTTTGTGTTAATAATATTATTAAAAATATATTATTAATTTTGTTTAAAATAACATTTTTTTTGTTCATCAAATAATATGGTAACAAAAAAATTTTACATAATTGGACCTACTAAATAAATATTATATTTATCTATTTTTATATTGCATGTAAAAAAAAATAGAGTAACGGAAATGTTTAAAGACATCACATGGGTAATAACAGAATAATGGAAGAGTTTCATCAAGTTTTCAAAGTATTTTTCTGGTATAAAGGTCGTCCTATGTTAAACGAGGAGATTAATTTTTTTTTGTCTATGCCAATTTATTTAGGGAGATTCTATGGTGTTTACCCAAAAAATTAACATAATATGCTGTCCTTATGTGTTAATTGTTAAGAATTATTGGAGGTTATTTTTTTAAATGAAAAATAGAAAAACAAATTAAATTAAAGTAATACAATAAAATTTTTATTATAATAATTTATTATAATAATAAAAATGTTGAAAAAATTTTTAAATAAATAAATTAAATATTTTATTTATCAAAATATATTATTATAAAAATATTTATTAATTAATATAATATTATTTATTCTATTTATATTAAAAACAAGATGTATATATATTTTGTTTACATTATAAATAAAATAATATAAATAAAATATTAAAAAAATCTATTAATATCTGAAATAATAATAATAAGTATAAAATTAATTAAAATAATAAATATTTGATATTTTTTATTATAAAATTGTTAAAACATAAGAACAGCTAAACAAAATATCAAATATTTATTATTTTAATTATTTTATACTTATTATTATTATTTCAGATATTAATAAACTTTTTTTATATTTTATTTATATTATTTTATTTATTTTATTTATAGTGTAAATAAAATATATGTATATACATCTTGTTTTAAATATAAATGGAATAAATAATATTACATTATTAATAAATATTTTATAATAATATATTTTGATAAATAAAATATTTAATTTATTTATTTAAATTTTTTTAATATTTTTATTATTATAATAAATTATTATAATAAAATTTTTATTGTATTATTTTAGTTTAATCTTTTTTCTCCATTTTTATTTAAAAAAAAAATAGCCTTCAATAATCCTCAACAATTGACACATAAGGGCAGCATATTATGTTGATTTTTTGGGTAAGCACCATAGAATCTCTCATTTATTTATTCAACCCATGACAAAAAAAAATAATAATAAATAAATTTAATTTATCTCGCAAAAATTTGAGAAATTTAAGATTATGAAGATTTTGCTCAAAATTCAGTTGTTGTCTACGATGATATACAGAACTAATGTTAAAACGAATACAGTAAAGTATAAAAGATAATTAAAGAAAAAAAAGCCTAAATCTTTTCAAAATTCAAACACATGCAAATCTAATCTATAAGAGGTTTATGAGTGATCATTACTATTTCAGTGTTTTGAAGCCAAAATTCTTACTCAAATCTGCCTGATTTTGTTCCTACAATGACTCTTGATGAACTAATACACAGTCACATACATGTACTCTCTTTCTCGTTCTTTTTCTCTCAAAATCATTTTTTGGGTTCCATATAAAGAGCCTCTCTTCTGGTAGACCTTGGTTGGCATCTGGGATCCATTGTGGTTCCTACTGATAAAAAAACATTAAAAAATTTTACAAAATTTTTCAAAGTTAGAATTATTATCTAAAATTTTATAGAAAGATTTTTTTTTCTAGAAGATTAAAAATTGAGAACTAAGTTGAGTAATTGACAAAATTGCGATTGTGCCCTGTTTTTGTTATTTTGTTGTGCTAATTTTGCTATATTAGAATAAAATTATTTTTATATACTTGTAATTTGTTTATATACTATTTTTATGTAAATTATTTAATATTATGTAACTAAATTAAAAGATTAAAAGTAACTATATTATTTTTATATTATAATTATTTTTATGTATATTAAAAATTATTTTTATATGATAATTATTTATTATTTTTATGTAAATAATTATTTTTTGTTTATATACTTGTAATTTGCTTGAAATAGTTTTTATGTAACTAATTTTATGTTGTAAAATTTCTTATATTTTTTTATATTTTTATAATTTACGTTTACGACTCCGAGCTCATTGCCTTTTTTCTTGACCATTAAAATTTGTTAATGGTTACAATTTACAAATATACTATATATTTCTTTTTATATTTATTTATTAAATAGCTCAATCTACGAAAAATTGTACAAATTAAATTTAAATTTTGACTATTTTGCAATGTTAAAATTTGAATAATTAACAAAATATTTTGTTATCGTACGTTTGAAAAATTTTATACTTTTAATAAGTTGGGGTGAACACAAATCGAATGGGATATAGTTAAAATCTCAATTCGATCTGCACTAAAATCATATATTCCCGTTTGTTAAGATTGGATCCGATCTGATCTGCACATTTATAGATCGAATTGGATATCAGATATATTCGCAAAATAAAAAATCTTTTAAAAAACTTATTTTTGTTAAAAATATCAATAAAACTTATTTTTTTCACTCTTTTAAACATGTTTACTCTTAAAATATTACTAATATATTTTTTTAATAATAAAAATAAAATAATATATATATATATATATATATATATATTAGTTAAAATAAATTATAAAAAAGAATATTTATTTATTTTCACAATTTTTGAATCAAATTCGAATAAATACTACGGATATGTGAATCGAATCTGATCCATGAACACCACTGATAATAAGTTTTTTTATTTTATTATTAAATTTAAAATTTTACTTATAATATGGTTACTTTATTATTTATTTTTATCTTATTTATATATTATTACTATTCATTGAGTATTTTGTGAAAGTCAAATTTATTTATTTATTAATTTAAAATTATTTTATTTTTTAATAATAATTTATTTTTTGAAAAACTCAAATAAATTGATCCAATTCAAACCATAATAGTTTTGGATCATATTGGATTAGATTTAAAAATAAAATTAAGCTGATACAATCCAAACCCAATAAATTATATATTTTTCAAAACCCAATTAAATTTATTTGATTTGCTTAAAATAAAATTCAATTTAATCTAAATTAGTGTGATTTTAATTAATTTTTTATTTAGAATGAATTAAATTAGCAGTTTTATCTAAATCAGTTTGGATTTAAATACCCATATCACTCATTCATATAGATATCAATTTCCGTTTCCTTACTTGAATTATTGTTTGAAGAAATTACCAAATTTGAAGAGTCTAAGGAGAGCCATATTTGGATTCATTATAAAGGCTAATATACACATTTATTTTGTAGGATTTGCTAAAGATACTTGATGAGGAAGCATGAAAATAAAAGTTTTTATATAAATTTTAAATTTTGCTTGAATAAGATTTTGACTTTTATAAAATGCATTTTATTTTGGTTTTCATAAAAAAAATAGTCCAATAATTTAAAAAATATCTATTTTAATTTCCACTGTTAATTTTTTCATATAAATATTCAAATAACAAGCTAAAACTAATGATATGATAAGAGGCTAATTTTTATTTAAATTAAATAAATATAATATTTATCAAAACCTATAATATGTAGACAATTTACAATTTTAAATATATGTACACATTTCAGATATTGTGATAAAGAAATTTTAAAAAATACCGATCGGATATGCACGAATATGATAAAAGTTTAAAAAAATATGTTCCGGGATTGTACATACCGGGAATTGAATACCTCAAATATGGTTATAACGAATTTAATGATAGTATATCCAAAATATATGTATTATTGTAATAATTTAACTATGATATTATATACTATTGTACTCATATGATTAATTAAATATGTGATATGAAAAAACTTAACGATAGAATAAAATGTATTTTCCGTTGACTTATTAAAAAAAATAAATATATTTGTCTTATATAATATAAGTCAAAAGAAAGTTAATGAGAGAATAAAATAAAGAAAAAATATATAGAACTAAGTGTGTAATAAGTCAAAAATTAAACAACTCAATTAATTATAATTAGTAATAATTAATTTTAAATTTTTTAATTTAAAATTTAAATAATTAGAAACTAATTAATTAAACCTAATTAAAAACTATAAAAATTTTCTTCTTCTCTTCTATAATAATCTGTATACTCCCAACAACAATACACACAG